>NC_051399.1:48998534-49003534 GCF_015228065.2 Penaeus monodon | reverse complement strand
AGGGGTAGAAAGTAAAAGAGAGAGACGGGGTAGAGAGGAAGGAGAGATAAGGGGTAGAGAGGAAAAGAGAAAGAGGGGGTAGAGAGGAAAAGAGAGAAAGGGGATATGGAGGAAAGGAGAGAGAGGAGAAAAAGCATCAAATCTGGAAGGTTCAACGGAAGGTTACGAAGTAGCGATTAGATTGTAACAAATGATGATTATCATTATCATTATCAATATTATTGTTGGTGGTATTATCATTATCATCAAGATTATTACCACTATCGTTATCGTAATCACTTTTATCAATATTTGTTTTATATTATCTTTATTATCAATATAATCGTTATCATTATTATGTTCAGTAGTGGTAGTAGAATCATTATTATCATTATTATCTTTATTATTGTTATTGTTAAAATCATTGTCATAAATGTTATTATTATCGTTATCAGTATTATTATCATTAATACTTTTATTATCAGTATTGTTATCTTCATCATCATCATTATCATCATCATCATCATCATCATCATCATCATCATCATCATCATCATCATCATCATCATCATCATCATCATCATCATCATCATCATCATCATCATCATCATCATCATCGTTATTATTATCATCGTCATGATTACCTTCATCAGTATTTTCATTATTATCGTTATGATATGAATGTATTATTTTCATGATAGTGAGATAAGTGACGTCGAATGTCCATATGGTAATAGAGATTATTTAAGAAAATAATAATGATCATCATAACAGACTAAGGCAATATCGATGATAATTATGACAAGGATAGTGATGATAATGATAGTGGGAAATAAGGAATAAGAGTGAGAGAAAGAGGGGGGAGTGGAGGGAGGGATGAGAGAGTGCGAGGGAGAGAGAGAGAGAGAGAGAGAGAGAGAGAGAGAGAGAGAGAGAGAGAGAAGAGAAGAGAGAGAGAGGAGATATATAGATATAGAGATAGAGAGATTGTGAGAGAGTGCTTTAGATATATAGATAGAGAGAGAGGAGAGAGAGATAGAGATAGAGTTCTATTGAATAGACATATTTATATATGAGATGTATATTATATATATAGATATATATATATTAGTTCGATGTATATATAGTCGAGATAGAGAGTAGAGTAGAAGATAGATATATTTAGATAGATTTCTCTATTGTAATATATATATATATATATATAGGAGTATATATAGTATATATTATATATATATATATATATATATATATATATTTTCAATTGATGATAATATATTATATATATATATATATATAATAAAATAATATAGATATAGTATATATTATATAGATATATATAGTATATGAATAGTAGATATAGTGATATTATATATAATCTATATATTTATATATTATATATATAGAGGTTTCGTTTAGATATATCTCAGATATCTATATCTATATCTCTCTCTATCTATATATATATATATCTATAATATAGCAGTCTATTTCTTCTATATATCTCTATCTTTCTATTTCTACTCTCTCTCTCTCTCTATCTCTCTTGCTCTCTCTCTCTACCTCTCTCTTCTCTACTCTCATCTCTCTCTCTCTATATATCTCGCTCATCTCTCTATATCTCTCTCTCTCTCACCCTCTAGCTCTCTCCCATTTCTTCTCTTTCCTCTCTCTCTCTCTCTTTCTACTCTCTCTATCTATCTCTTTTTCTCTTTCTCTTTTTATATCTCATCTTTCTCTTTCTATATCTTTCCATCTTCTCTCTACTCTCTCTCTTTCTACTCGATATCTCTCTCCCCGTCCTCTTCCCTCTCTACTCTCTCTAACTATCTCCCTCTATATATATATCTAAGTACTTCTTCATATATATATCTATCTATTATATATATATTCTCTTTCTCTTTCTTCTACTCTCTCTCTCTCTACTCTATACTCTCTATCCTCTCCCTCTCTATCTCTATCTCTCTCTCTCTCTCTCTCTCCTTCCTTCTCTCTCTCTATTCTCTCTCTCTCTCTCTCTTCTTCCCTCTTCTTTCCTCTCGCTCTTCCTCTCTCTCTCTCTTCCTCTCTTCTTCTCCTCTTCTCTTTTCTTTCTCTCTCTCTCTCTCCCTCTCTTCTCTCTCCCTCTCTCTATCTCTCCCTCTCTCTCTCTCATCACCTCTCTCTCTCTCTCCCTCTCCCTCTCTCTCTCTCTCTCTCTCTACTCCTTCTCTCTCTCTCTCTCTCTCTCTCTTTCTTTCTTTCTCCCCTCTCATTCTCGTTCTCTTTCTTTTTCTTTTTTTTTCTTTTATTTCTTTTCTTTTTTCGTTCTTTCTCTTCTCTCTTTACTCTCTCTCTCTCTCTCTCTTCTCTCTCTTCTCTTCTCTTCTCTTCTCTTATCTCTCTCTCTCTCTGCTCTCTCTTCTCTCTCTCTCTATTCTCTCTCTCTCCTTCCCCTACTTGTCTTTTTCTTCTCCCTCCCATCCCCTCTTCCTCCCTATAGCTCTCCATTTCATCAACTCTCTCACTCTCCGCTATCCTTTTTGTCGTTAAAACTTTATCTATTTCCGTCCTGTCCCATCCCCCTCGGCTGCCACGGAGACTGAGAAATGTGACCTCACAGGCCTGGCGCGCGTCAGTTGCCCCGGTGACGTGAGAGGGGAAAGACGCTGGTGCTCGCGCGGCGGTCGAACGGGAGAGAGAGAGACACCAGAGGGAGAGAGAAGCTCAAAGGAAGAACTTGCTCGCAGTGCCTCTTGATTCGGTGTTATCTCCGCACGGTCGCTAACTCGTGGACAACCGCCTCTCGATTAGATAGAGGAGGAGTGTGATATATTTTAGTTTTTTTTTCCTCTTTTTTATTTCCTTTTTGCACTGATATTCTTTTTGGTCATTGGTTTCAAGTAAGTGCTTCAGATATATTCTTTATTTGCGAAAGAAAGAGAAATGGAAAAGATGATATTGAAACAGAGAAAGAGAAGATGTTGCAAATTGCAAGCTTAGAACAGAAGACGTACACACACGTAATATAATTTACCTGTTGTTTGGCCCCAATTTAATCACATCTGCTCCTCGCCTTTCCTTATCAACACCTCAACAGTGACCAATATATATATATATATATAAAAAAACATAATTAAAGAAAGGGTAAACGAACACCAAAAATAAAGAAACACCCTAAAATGGATAACAGAGCCACAGAAAAAAAATAAAGACGAAAGGACTGGTGATAATAACAGTAATGATAATTCAAAATTGTCTCAAGACAGTTTGCCTGTACCCCTTAGGCTGTAGCCCGGGGGAGGGGGCAGGCCAGGGGAAGGGGAGGAAGTTCGGGCTCTATGATAAATAGGTTCCCCAAGTGACAGGAGGGAGGAACCTGCTCCTTAGGACGGGGCGAGAGGGGCGGTCACAGCTATCAGCATCTTGAGACGAAAGGAGGGAGAAAAAAAAAAAGAAATCCAGCATAAAAATAAATAGATGCAGGGGAGAGACTGAAGGGAAATAGAGAGAACGAGTCTTTTGTGAATTGTTTATGTTTATTTGATTATTGTTTATATTATTATTTATTCGAATTCAGTTCGTTCTTCTGAGGCTGCAAAAATATAGTTTTTTTTTTATATGAGCACAAGATAGATAAGAAGCAAGAAGGCAAATACGAAAAAAAAGGAAAAGGAGAAGGAGAAAGAGATGGAGAACGAGGAGTAGAAAAAGAAGAAGAAGAAGAAGAAGAAGGAGAAGAAGAAGAAAAGAAAGGAGAATAAACAGAACAAGGACAAGAAGTGAAGGAGGAGGGGTGTCATGGGGGGGTGAGTCTCCATCGTTCCCCACGCCCGGCTGAGTCGCGACTGATGACTCAAGACAGCGTAATGAATCGCTACAGATGAAAACTGGAAACTTGAGTCACGGAGGATGAGTGACAGGAGGAGAAGGCAAAGTCTCATGCATCTTTGCGCGGGTTTGACTTCCTTCTCGAAGAGAGAGAGAGAGAGAAGAAGAATAGGATGAAGGTGATGAATATGTATAGAGAGAAAAAAAAGTAAAGGAGACCAGGAGGGTTTTTAAGTATCGGTAGTGAGACTTATCTCGATTTTTTCCCATTGTTTTAATTATTGTTGTTATTCTATCTACTTTCTCTATCACCGACACTCTTCTTATCTTTCCCCCCATCTTTTTTTCTGGAGAAGAGGGGGTGGAATATTTAAGGAAAAGGAGAAAGTAGATAGAGATAACAATTACAGCCACTGAGAATCCTCGACTTCAAATCTCAATGTTTTGTTTACCGTCTCTTACTCCTCCCACTCCATCTCCTGGCAAACGCAGAGAAGAAGAAGAAAGAGAGAAAGAAACCATAAAATGTGCAAAAAAGCCTCTCGAAGCTTAGGGTTAGCTTTGGTAGCAGCGTAAAGGTGGATGTACGAGAGAGAGAGCGAGAGAGAGAGAGAGAGGGAGAGAGAGGGAGAGGGGGAGAGATTCAATACTCCGAGAGTGTGTGTGTGTGTCGCTGTTGGTCTCACAGGTCGTAGAATGTGTGGCTGGGGCGGCGCTACGACCTCAAGCATCGGAAAGGGTCGTTTTATACACTGCCACTTGACTTAGAGAGACTAAAGCCCAGTTCGTGACATTATCTGTTGTTATCATCCATATTCTCCCTCTCTCCCGCTTCGGCACTCTGTCGGCTCTTCTTCCATTTCTGCTTTCTTCTCCTTCTTTTCTTATCTTCTTCATTTCGCTTCCTTGTCTCCCTCTTTTCTTCTCTTCTTCACTCTTCCCTCCTCCTCCATGCCCTCTGCCTCTCGATTATCCTCCTCACTCTCACCCTATCCCCATCTCCCCCTCCCTTATCCAGTGTGTGTGACTTCACCCAATCAATGAAAAGTGATACAATACCTGATAAATAAGCAATAAAGAAAAGAGACGCTAATAATAATCATAATCATTTCTCATTACCAGAAAAAAGTGATAAATTAGAAAGAAATAAGAAATACGTCAATACTCACTTTACCAGAGGACAAAACAACAAAATACAATAAATTACCCGAACA
>NC_051399.1:48991034-48993534 GCF_015228065.2 Penaeus monodon | reverse complement strand
GAGATAGCGACTTAAGCTAGAGAGTAGAGAAATTTAAGCGAATAATAACTAGTAGAGAGAGATGAGTAGATAGATATATTATATATAGAGAGATAACAGATGAGACATGGAGAGAGAGAGAGCAGCAAGAGAGCTCTGATCTGCGATAGAGATGAGAGATCTTCTCCATGTCTCGGGAGACTAGAAATTGAGAAATCAGACCATACTACGCGATATCTAGATAGACTACTATCTCGTTTCTCTATAGCTCTTCCACATTCCGAAACTCATGTCCCATCTCTGCGCTTTCTCTTAGCTAGCTTCGTTACCTCAAGTCAATCTATGTAGAGAGAGAGAGGGGGATTAGATAGGAACATTTATATATATACAATATATATATATAGATATATATATATATATATATATATATATATTATATATATATATATATATATTTAGAGAGAGAGAGAGCATCGCGAAAGGAGAAAGGAAGTAATAAGAACTATGCAGATCAAGAAGAGAAGAGAGAGTGACAGCGATAAAAAAGACGAGCGAGAACAGAAGAAATAAAGGCAATAAGGATAGGAAGGAGAATGAAGAGGAGGAGGAAATGAGGGAGAGGAAGTCTTCGCAGGGAGCAGGGCGGGGATGAAGAGGGAGAGAAGAGAGATGGAAAGAGGGAGGATGTCGCGGATTCGAAGGTAATGGGGAGGAAGACTTGATGAATATAGGCAAAGAGAAGGAGAGAGAGAGAGACAGAGAGAGAGAGAGAGAGAGAGAGAGAGAGAGAGGGTAGAGAGATCGATAGATAGATAAATAGATAGAGAGAGAGAAATGTGTGTGTGGTGTTGTGTGCCTAGTATATTATGTCTAACTTATATTCTGTCTATATATCTCTCATATATATCTATTCTATTATTATATATCTAATATATATATAGATAGAGGAGAGAGGAGAGAGAGAGAGAGAGGAGAGAGAGAGAGAGAGAGAGAGAGAACGACAGAGAGAGAGATAAGAGAGAGAGGAGCAGACGAGCGAGAGAAAGAGAGAGAGAGTGGGGGTAGGTAGAGAGATCGATAGATAGATAAATAGAAGAGAGAGAGAAATGTGTGTGTGTGTGTGTGTGCCTATGTATATATATGTATAATATATATATGTATATATATATAATTATAATCTTATATTTATATATATATATATATATATAATATATATAGAGAGAGAGATAGAGAGAGAGAGATAGAGAGAGAGAGAGAAAGAGAGAAGAGAGAGAGAGAGAGAGAGAGAGAGAGAGAGAGAGAGAAAGAAAGAGAGAGAGAGAGAGAGACCCAGAGAGATCCAGAAACCGAGAACCTAACAGAGTTAGAAAACCCTGCGGGCCTGTGGGAGGCGAGAGAAGCAGGAGGGAGCAGGAGTGGGCGTGGGCGTAAGTGTACAGTGATCGATGCGATACAAGCTTAAGATGGAACCTGGACTAATGAAAGAGTAATGCGCGGTTTCACACATGGAGACAGGCGGCGTAGGCTCGCCAGGAAGTCTGAAATCTTGTTAGTACGAGTATAAAGTGGTTATATCGTAGAGGGTTTGGGGTGGTGTATTTTGTTGTCGGAGTGAGTAACATGTAGTGGGTATGGTAGAGTAGTAATAATGTAGTGAATGTCTTTTAGTGTAGTGTGTATATCGTAGCGAGTATGATTGGGTAGCAGAGGGGTTTTAACTTAGGTATAGGTGAGCATAGCGTATTGGGTATGATAACGTAAATGGTAAAGTGTCCTGCGAATAACACTGTAGAAAAAAGTGACTATATTGCCGTGGACGTAGCATACCGAGTATAGTGAGGTCGGTAGAAAACATAACCCATCCAGTGTTTGAATAAAATAGACAGTTAAACAAGTGAATAGAGATAAAAAGTAAAAAAATAAATAAAGAAGCGTAAATCATATAACTTCTTATAGTTCCTACTTAAACCTGTATTTGTACTTCTGAAACGTACTATAAAGCATGAATTTCATAAAACGTAGGAACGAAATCACGAAAAAAAAGAAAATGCAGCTGAGAAACAAATTTTGACGAAAATTTATCTCAGAAAAGCCAAAAAAACAGCAGCTTTGAGAAGATGTGCCCCACCCCCTTCTTAAAAAAAATCAGAGAAAAGGGAAGAAAAGAAAGTAAGAAAATATTTTAAAAAATGAAAGAAAGAGAAAGGCAATAAAACGAAGAAAAAAAGAGATATTAAAAAAGAAAGAATGAGAGAAAAAGGACGAAGAAAAGAAAAAAAAGTATGAAAATAAATTAATAAAAGAAAGAAAAAGGAAAGTGATAAAAAAGTAAGAGAGAAAAAAAACGAAGAGCGAGAGAGAGAGACGAGGGAAAATCCGAATCCAAAGAGCAGGAAAAGCGGTCACAAGAATTAAAGTAAGAGCTCTGGAGGGGATCGTTTCTGCGATGAAAAGAAAAGGAAAGAGAGAGAAAGACAGAGAGAGAGAGAGAGAAAAAAATATATATATATATATGTATATA
>NC_051399.1:48983534-48986034 GCF_015228065.2 Penaeus monodon | reverse complement strand
ATTATATATTATATAATTATAAAATTATATTAAATAACGTAAATATACAGCACAAGCATGGTATATTAATATTTTGTATATTGTTGTGGTGTGTATGTATATATATATATATAAATATAAATATATATATAATATAATAATAAATTATAATTTATATATTATATATATAAATAATTTATTAATTAATTTTAAATTATATAAAAAAAATTAGGAAGATATAATTAATTTAAAAAATAATAATATATAATTAATATAAAATATTATATTTATAAAATAAATAATATTTTTAAAAATTTATATATAAATATATAATAATTTTATATATATATAATAATTAATAATTAAAAATATATATTATATAGATATATATAAAAAAATATATATATATATATATTTTTATATATAAAAGATATATATTTAATTTTTTAAATATATTATAATTTTTTTTTTTTTTGTGTTTTTGGGGGTGTGTGTGTTGTGTTTGTTGTTTTTTTTTTTTTATGTGTGTGTGTAAATTTCATATATAAATATTAATATATTTTTTATTATTTTATATATTATAATTTTATATATATAACTAAATTTAAAATATATATATACAAAAAATATATATAATTAATATTATTTATATTAAAATATATTTTTATATATATATATATATAATATATATTTTATAAATTTAAAAATTTATATAAATATATATAATAAAATAATGTGTGTGTGTGTGTGGTTGTGGGGGGTGTGTTGGGGGTGTGGTGTGTGTGTGTGTGTTTTTGGTGTTTTTGGTGTGTGTGTTTTGTGTGTGAGGGTGTGTTAGCGCCCCGTGGTGGTGGTGGATGTTTATGTATGTTAAAATCTTTTTTTATTTTATAAAAGGTAAAAAGTCACTCGTGATCCCTTTTGTTAACCCCTAGCTATATATCTTTCTTATCAAAACAGCTTTCGTATTGAACAAGGGCCCCTTCCCTTAACTACTGCTGTTCATCTCGTCTTCAAGGAAACAAATAAAACAAGAACAATAACAACAACAGCAACAACAACAACAGAAGTCCGGCGCCGCCGATCTCTTCCTCGTGCAAGTGTCCAATTCGGGGAGATCCTTTCTCGAAGGGGATTTCCGGCAGAGTCCATCATGAGGATACTCTTTGAACCTCCTCCCCCTCCCCCCTCCCCCTCTTTTAAGGGATCCTTTCACACTCCTTTAGCCCCCTCCCCCCTCCCCCCCTCCCCCAGTCCGTGCTTCGATCCTCCAAGCTTTTTATTTCTCTTCCCTAACCTTTTTTATATTTTCTTTTCCCTTTTTTAATCTCTTTTTTCAATTTTCCTTTCCCTACTTTTCCCTTTTTTTTCATTTTCCATCTCACACCCCCCTTTGCCCCTTCTTATTCTCTCATCCCTCGTATCTTTTTGCATTTCACACTCTTATCTCCCCATCCTCCCTTTCTTCGTACCTTTTTTTCTCACTCCTCCCTCGTTCCCCCAACCCCCTCGCCCCTCCCTCCCTCCCCACCCCACCCCCTTTTCCCCCCTCCCCCTCCCCTTTTCCCCCCCCCCCTCCCCTTTTCCCCATTCCATCCTCCCCGCGTATATTTTTTTTCCCCCCACCTTATCACCCCCTTCCCTCGTTTACCCAACTCCTTACCCCATTGACCTAACCCCCTCCCCCATTCACTTAACCCTATCTCTCCTCCCTTAACCCCCTCCCCCTTCCCTCCTCCTTGAACCCCCCTCCCCCCTTCCCTCCTCCTTGAACCCCCCTCCCCCCTCCGTGGTGGTGAAGTACCTCGCTGTCGCTAAGAGTGTTTAATCACCTCATGTCTTGAGATGATCATTACGGCTATTCACTGAACCTCCTCCTCGTCCTTGTCCGCCTCTCTTCTCGTCTCTTCTCTTTCTGTGCATTTCTCTCTCTCTCTTACTTTCTTTCTCCTTTCAATATCGTTCTAACTATATATCTGTCTATCTTTCTACCTATCTGTCTTTCTTGCTCTTTATATATATATATATATATATATATATATATTATATATATATATATATATATATATATATATATATATATGTATATATAGGTATATATATATTATAATATATATATATATATTTATATATATATATTATGTATATGAATTATATATATAATAATATATATAATATATATATATTATATATATATATATATATATATATATATATAATAATATCAATATACTATATATAATATATAAACACATACACCACACACACAACACACACAAACACATAAACACACTCACACACACGCACACACACACACATATATATAGATAGATAGATAGATAGATATATAGATAGATAGATATATAATCTCACTCTAATTCACTTTTTCTGCCTCCTTCATTTCTCTCCTCATCATTCCTTCTCCTTCCTTTTCTTCCCTTCCTCCCGCCCTCCCGCCCACCTGCTCTTCCTTCCGCCACAGTGTTAACGGCGGTGTGATGACAGGGAAGGAGAGAGAGGG
>NC_051399.1:48973478-48978478 GCF_015228065.2 Penaeus monodon | reverse complement strand
CTCTCTCTGTTTGTCTACCTGCTTCTCTCTCTCTCTCTCTCTCTCTCTCTCTCTCTCTCTCTCTCTCTCTCTCTCTCTCTCTCTCTCTTCTCTGTCTCTCGTCTCTTCTCTGTCTCTCTCTCTCTCTCTCTCTGTCTCTCTCTCTCTCTCTCTCTCTCTCTCTCTCTCTCTCTCTCTCTCTCTCTCTCTCTCTCTCTCTCTCTCTCTCTGTCTCTCTCTAATTATCAATCAATCCATCTCCCTATCCATTTCTAAAATCATTTCCCCAACGTAAAACCGGCAAGAGCGACAGACAGACAACGAGATACAGGACCTTCTTCGTTCGTCTCGTCGTCGCGTTGCCTTCCTTCTGCCCGCGGACGAGGCGCCTGTCATGTTAAAATGGCCTTTTTTCCTTTTCGAATGGTCAATCTACCCCCCTGTCGCGGTCTCACATTCCAAGCCGGCAATTCGAAAGACAATTATTTTCCATTTCCTCTTTCTCCTCGTGCCTTTCTCTCTTCGTTTTTCTTCTTAGTCTTTTATTATTGTTATTTTATTATTTTTTTATCTTTTTTTTTTTTTTTTTTTTTTTTTTGGTCGGAATCATGTTTGCTTGTCGGTATCTGTCTATATATTGTACATATATACGTACAAATACACACGCACGCACACACACACACACACACACACACACACACACACACACACACACTCACACACACACACACACAAGTGTCTGTAAATGTCGCTCCGTGCTGTCTCCCCTCCCCCCTTTTTTTCCTCCTCTTCAACGCCCCATTCCGCCCTCCTCTCCTCTCGTCCCGCCCACTATACCACCATCAACAGGCACTCATCCCGCCCATCAAGCCGCCCATCATCTCCCACTCTGGCGCCCATCAAAGCCGAAGGTTCCTCCCTCCCGTGGGCGCCGTCGGGTGTTTTTTCTCGCCGCCCACGTCGGGATGGGCGGCTCGGTTCGGTCCTTCGAGGGAGAGGAGTCAAACGTCTCTCTCTCTCTCTCTCTCTCTCTCTCTCTCTCTCTCTCTCTCTCTCTCTCTCTCTCTCTCTCTCTCTCCGTCTCCCTCCTTCTCCCTCCCTTTCCCTCTCCCCTTCCTCTCCCTCTCCTTTCTCTCTCTCACTAGCAAACCTATATTCGCGACCTTTTCATAAGTGGTGGAGGGGGAGTGAGACGGGGGGGGGGGGGGTAGAGGAAAGAGGCTACGGAAAAATGAAAAAAAAGGGTAAAAAAAAAGGTGAGATGATGGAAGTAAATGGGAGAATGAGGGGAAGAGGTCGTGATTGACGGCTTGAAAGAGAGGGTAAAAGAGGGAAGAAGTGGAAGGAGGTAAAAATGAGAGGAAAATGGCTAACGATTGGCGTGACTGCTAGAATCATTGGGAGAAGGAGATGGGACGAGATAACGATTGGGGGAGAGTGATAAGGGAAAAGGAGGGAAAAGAAGGTGAGAGGGAGATTGAGAAGGCGGAAGGGGAAAAAAAGAAGAAAAATGAGAGATATTGGGTGAAGGGGAGAGGAAGTGGGAAAGAAGGTAAGAGAGAGATTGATGATGAGGAAGAGAGAGAGAGAGAGAGAGAGAGAGAGAGAGAGAGAGAGAGAGAGAGAGAGAGAGAGAGAGAGAGACAGAGAGACAGACAGACAGAGAGAGAGTGAGAGAGAGAGAGAGAGAGAGAGAGATACAGAGACAGACAGCGAACGGAGGTGAAGGAAATGAGGTAATAGACAAGTTAAAAAATATAGAGGTGTAAAGTCATGGGTGGGAGGGGGAGAGAGGAGGTTCAAGAACCCACAGGGGAGGGGCGACGGAGTGCCTGGGGGGAGGTCGTGGTGTGTGAATGAGGGGGGGGGGGAGAAGGGAGGGAAGGGGGGAATTACGTTAAAAGGGGAGTTGCAAAATGACGATGATTTCCTTCGTCGACCTCCAGCTCTAAAAGGGAGGCGAGAACAGGTAGCGAGCGGGTCTGGAGGAGCAGATAATGTCCTCATTGGATCGCGCTCTTTGCTGATTTTGGGCCGAGGGAAAGAGGCCCTAAATCGGCCCGATTTCGCCCTCGATCTTCGGTGACGTGGACGGTGACGGAATATTCGTGTAACTGAAAAGAAAAAAGGAATATATATATATTTTTACAAGCACGTGTGTCGATATGTATCTATGCGTATTCATGTCAGCACAAAGAGAGCGCAGTAAGGCACGTGTATGTGTGTGTGGTGTATGTATATTCATCTGGTTTTCCATTCATTTGTACATTCATCTATTGAAATTTTTGCTCGGAATAAGTGCGTTGTTTAAAGTAATGCATATGAATGGGTTTTTATGCGAACGAGTGTGTGTGTGTGTTTTATGTGCGTTCATATGTACGTGTATTATTCTATTAAACTTTCTCCACATAAAAATAACGTTAGTATGTCTACTAATCTACTTTGAAGTTTGTAAATGTGGCGGTCGAGTCTCCCTATCCAGCTACCTTTGGCAACTATCCCAAATACGTACCATAGCATCAATTAAACAAAATCCACTTTTTTAACGAAAAGTTCGGCAACAAAAGCCTGCGTTGTACGAATTGGCTGCGTCGTATAAAGTGTCAAGTTTTGAAGTATTAGGGCGAAGGGGGATGTTGGTCGGAGGAGGGGGGGAGGGGGGAGGTAGTTATCCGATATTGTTGTTGACGAAATGATGGGGCGATCTTGGGTAATCTCTCTCTCTCTCTCTCTCGCTCTCTCTCTCTCTCTCTCTCTCTCTCTCTCTCTCTCTCTCTCTCTCTCTCTCTCTCTCTCTCTCTCTCTCTCTCTCTCTCTCTCTCTCTCTCTCACCTCTCTGTATCTATCTATCCATCTATCTATCTATCTATCTTATCTATCTATCTATCTATCTATCTATCTATCTATCTATCTATCTATCTATATATATATATATATATATATATATATATATATATATATACATATATATATATATATATATATATATATATATATATATATATATATATATATATATATATATATATGTATGTATGTGTGTGTACACACACACACACACACTCTAACTCTATAATGCATCAACATAATCTACGAGGCAATTTTAAGAAGGCCTTATTCGCCGGGGAAATCCTTACCCAAATTTGACATGGCCCGAGGCTGTCCCCGAAGGCATTTCCCGGGAATTTCTAAGCTGATGTTGCTTTCTCTCATTCGCTTTCTTTCCTTTGTCTTTCTCTTTGGCTCGCTTTCGCTTGTCTTCCTTTTTTTTCTCTTTGCCTTCCCCCACTATCTCTGTCGTCCTCTCTGTCTGTCTGTCTATCTGTCTCACTCCTCTCTCTTTCTCTTTGTCTCTCTGTCTCCTATCTCTTTGTTTTTCTCTTTAGCTCTCTCTCTCTCTCTCTCTCTCTCTCTCTCTCTCTCTCTCTCTCTCTCTCGCTCTCTCCTCTCTCGCCTCTCTCTCTCGCTCTCTTCTCTCTCCTCTCTCTCTCACTCCCTCTCTCTCTTCTCTATTTTCCCCTTCTTCCTCCAAACTTCCTTCTTATGCCATCAAAAGAAATTAAGTAAATTAATTACAGGAAGATGTTGCCTGTCTCTCAAATTTGCCCGGGGACTGCAAAGCTCGCCCAAAAATTGGGTTAGCGAAGAAGAAAGAGAGAGAAAAAGAGAAAAGGAAACGACGAATGAAAGGAATAAAAATGAGAGAGAAAAAAAATAAAGGGAGGAAAAGAAATGTAAAAGGAAATAGATTAGAAAAAAAAAACGAATACTTAAAAGTGAAGATAAAGGAGAGAGAGAGAAAAAACAAGAAATAGAACTTAGAAAAGAAAATATTTTAATATAAATCGAGCCCATTTTATGGTCATTTGTGTAATCGCCTGTTAAACCAAATGCTAATTTGTGTTAATTTGTAAAAAAGTAGTGAATAGAATTAAATGTTTTGAAAGAAAGGACGATAGACGAGGAATAGAGAAACAGGGAATTAGTACATTTAAATTTAAGTCAACGACGCATTAAAAGGAGAAAAGAGAGAAACATACATATATATATATATATATATATATATATATATATATATATAATATATTTAATTTTATATATATATATTGTTGTTAAAACTTTATAAATATTTTTAAAAATTTTTTTTTTTTTTTTTTGTATTCTATTAAAACGTATTATAAAATATAATATAATATTAATATATATATATATATTTTTATTATATTTATATATATAATATATAATAATAAAATTTATATATATATATATATATAATTTTTAAAATATATATAATATATAATATATAATTATTACTATTAATATATAATATATTTTAAAAATAAAAATATATATATAATATATATAATATTTATTTTATATTTATATATATTTTAAAATATATATATATATATATATATATAATATAATATCTTTTTTATTTTTACAAAAAATATTTTTTAAAAATATAAAAATATTAAAAAATTTTATATATAAATATAAAATTTTAAAATATTTTAATTATTATTAATATAATATATATTAAAAATAAACATTAAAATTCCAAAAACAAAACAAAACTGGTTTATTTAAAATAAATAATTAATTTAAAAAAAAAAATATTTTCCTTCTTTTTAAAACCCCCTAAAAGGTTGGAGTTTATTGAACTTGTTCTTACTTTTTCCCCGTTTTCCCCCTCTTTTCTTTATCCCTTTTTGGCTTAGTTGAATTTTTTTAATTTCTTGTTCTTACTATCCTTCCTTTTTTTCTCCTCTTTTTAAACCCTTTTTTTTGTTCCCTTTGTCCCCGTAATTAATCCTTTAAACCCCCACACCCCTTTTTTTAATTTTTTTTAAAATTTTTTTTATTTTTAATTAATTGATTAAAAAAAAAGATAATATATTAAAAATATTATATAAATAATAATAAAATAATATTATAATATATATTATAATAATATATAATATATATATATAATAAATAACATATATATAATTTATAATGTAATTATACATTTTATAAAA
>NC_051399.1:48945978-48948478 GCF_015228065.2 Penaeus monodon | reverse complement strand
TTCCCTTATGGTACCCTCCTCGTCCTAACACCTATGCCTCCCCCCCTCCTCCCCAATAACTAATCCCATTTTCTATTACCTTTCTCTCCATCACCCTCCCTTCCCTCACCCTTTCCCCCCTCATATTACCCTCCTCTCCCTCCTCTCCCTCCTCTCCCTCCTCTCCCTCCCTCCTCCCTAACACTCTCTAACCCCACCCCCTTTCTCCCAGCGGCTCTTTCCCTTCCCTTCAGTAAAGTTTTTGGAAGCAAATGTTTCTCACGAGAACTCCAAGGAAGGTTCAGATACAGATGGTTAGGTTATCGATGATGATGGCGTCTGCCAGGGCGGGGGGCGGGGGGAGCTGAGTTTGTACATGTGTTGGGTATATGTATGTATGTGTGTATATATATATAAATATATAAATATATAAATATATAAATGAATTATATATATATATATATATATATATATATATATATATATTATATATATATATATATATAATATATATATTATATATATATATATATATATATATATATATATATATATATATATATATGCATACTACAAAGTGTGTCTGGGTTTCTGTGTGTACTTGTGCCTGTGCCTGTGTGTGTACATATATGTATATCATTGTATATAAATTCATAGATAATCTCACGCATAAACAAAAACATGGACAGGTCGACAGGTAATGTGTATATATACGTAAATAAATAAACACATACATTGTCTTACTTGTATCTACTTATCTATGATATATATATATATATATATATATATATATATATATATATATATATATATATATATATATATAAACATATAAATATATATATATATATATATATATATATATATATATATATATATATATGTATATATATTTATATATATATGTATATATATATATATATATATATATATATAGAAGATAGAGAGAGAGAGAGAGAGAGAGAGAGAGAGAGAGAGAGAGCGAGAGAGAGAGATTTTAAACACTCCATGCTCTTTGGGAAGGTGTGAGCTGCCTGCGGGAAGGAATGCAGAAGCGGTGTGAGGGGAGGGAGTTGGGGAGGGGGGGGTAAATGGGGGTAGAGGGGAGCAAGGGGAGGGTTGGGGAGTAGAGAAGAGGATGGGGAGGGAAGTGGAGGGAAGTTAAGTGAAGTGCAAAGGAATTGAGGGAGGAGAAGGAGAGGAGAGGAGAGGAGAGGGCAGGAGAGGATGCTGTAGAGGGGTATGGAGAGATGAGGAGGGGAGGAAGGGAGAGGCAAGGGATTGGATTAAAGGAGAGAGGAGAAAGGAGGGGGAAGGGGGGGAAGTGAAGAGGAGGAGTGGAGAGGAAAGGAGAGGGAAGGCAGTAGAGGAAAGAGGAGAAAAGGGGAGAGGAAGGGAGGGAAGTGGAGAGGAGGGGAGGAGAAAGGAGCAAGGGAAGGGAGTGAATGAGTAAGGAGAAGCGATGAGGAAGAAATGGATGAGAGGGAGAAAATCTAATAGAAGGAAAGGGAAGGAGAAGGGCGGAGAGATAAGAGAAGAGAACGGTAAGGGAGGAGAGAGGAGATAGAGGAAGAGGAGGAAAGGGGAATGAAGATGATGAACGAGAGGTGGAGAGGTGTTGGCGAAAGAGAGAGGGGAAAGAGGGAGAATTCATCTTGTTGTCATGTGACGGAGATTCTGGGAGTCACTGAAAGACCATTAAAATAATAAGGATTTTTTCTCTTTCTCTTTTTGTACTGGGAAGTCATTGAAAGGTCTTTAAAATGACCTGGATATATTTTCTTCTGTCTCTGTTCTCTTGTCTCTTCTTCTTGCTCTTCTTCTTACTCTTGTCTTCTTCTCTCGTCTCTTCTCTCTCTTCTCTCTGTCTGTCCTCTCTCTCTCTCTCTCTCTCTCTCTCTCTCTCCTCTTCTCTCTCTCTCTCTCTCTCTCTCTCTCTCCTCTCTCTCTCTCTCTCTCTCTCTCTCTCTCTCTCTCTCTCTCTCTCTCTCTCTCTCTCTCTCTCTCTCTCTCTCTCTCTCTCTCTCTCTCTCTCTCTCTCTCTCTCTCTCTCTCTCTCTCTCTCTCTCTCTCTCTCTCTCTCTCTCTCTCTCTCTCACTCCACACACACACGCACACACACACACGCACACACACACGTACGCACGCACAGACTCTACACGCGAAAACGTTAATGAATTAAACTAAATGTTAACCCGTGGCCCGACTGAGAATAAAAGCTAATCCGAGGCAAAACAAAGCGACTCGCTGTTCAGCATCTCATTTTATTTATCTATTTTTGCGTGTGGACTCATTGTCCCCTCCTCTGCCGGTCTTGCGTGCACCTGCAAATATAGAAATACATTTATTCATGTACGTTCGTGAATATCTGCATGCTTGTTTTATAAACTACCAGACGAACCTTGCCTTCTCTTACACACAACACTCTCCCATGCACATACACATACATACATGCAAATATGCTCTCGCACGTAAACTAGAGTGATGGGCCCCACTTAAAAGCCTCCACGGAGGCATTCAG
>NC_051399.1:48935978-48940978 GCF_015228065.2 Penaeus monodon | reverse complement strand
GTTTCATTTTCTTTCTCTCCCTCCCTCCCCTCCATTCCTCCTTGCCCCCCTCACCTCTTCATCCTCTCCTCCCCCAGTCTCTCTCCCTCCTTCTCCTTTATCTCTTCTCCACCTCACTCCCCTCCTCCTTCTCTCCCCTCACAACTCCTCCTCCTAATCTCTCTCTCTCTCTCTCTCTCTCTCTCTCTCTCTCTCTCTCTCTCTCTCTCTCTCCCTCCCTCCCTTCTCCAAGTCTCTCTCTCTCTCCTATTTTTTTTTTATCTCTCCCTCTCACTCCTCCGACCTCGCCAAGTCTCGCCAAGTCTCGCCAAGTCTCGCGTGCTTCCTTAATCTCACCGCGACCAGAGGGCGAGAATAGCGTCGCTGATAACGTTAAGTAGCCCCGAGCTCTTAAGAATTACCCAGGCTGTATTCTATCTCTGTATTCATGGATTTTCTTTATATATTTCTTTCTTTCTTTTCTGTACCCCGGATTCCTTTTGCATTATTTGAGCTGTATTCATGGATTTTCTTTATGTATTTAATTTTTCTTTTTTGTTATTATTACTGTTATTCTTTCGTATTCTATGTCTGTATTCTTAGACTTTTTATGTATTTAATCTATCTTTTTTGTTATTATTGTTATTCTTTATTATTATTCTTAGGTTGTATTCTATCTGTATTATTTTTTTGTTGTTGTTGTTCTTTTGTATTTAATTATCTAAACGAAAATACTTTCTTCTCGTATCTATTTATTTACTTATCTATCCGTGTGTTTTCGTTTGGCTTTCTATAATGTTTCGTTTTGTGTTGTATGTGTATTTCATTTTCCGGGTATTGGATTTACTCTTCTTTCATTTATTTATACATACATATATTTATTTATTTATTTATTTGAATTCCTTTTCATGAGTAATTATTCCGAATATCGTTTATATTTCGTGTCTTTTTTCTTTTCTTTTCTTTGCTTCCCCTTCCCTTCGTGATCTTCGTTATTCTTCTGTGAATAAGTCTCCCTTTTTCTGATTTTTTTTTCTCTCTTTCTCTCGTTCCTTTTTTCTTAATCGGCGCTTCGTCTTTCCCGGAGCGACTGTCTCTCTGTTTGTCTGTCTGTCTGTCTGTCTGTCTGTCTGTCTGTCTGTCTGTCTCTCTCTCTCTCTCTCTCTCTCTCTCTCTCCTTCTATCTATCTATCTATCTATCTATCCCTCTCCCCTTCCTTTTCTCCCTCTTTCTCTTCCAGTATTTGTCCTACATTTCTAAACCCCTTCCTTCTTCCTCCTCTTCATCTCTCCCTCCTTCTGCACCTCTCTCTCTCGATCCATCTTCTCTTCTCTACCTCAGCCTCCTACTTCTGCCTACTAATCTCAGTTTCACTATCTACCATACTGATCGTCGCCTCCCCTTTTAAACGAAGTCCTCTTTCTCTTATCCGTTTTCTCTTCTACCTCTCTCTTCCTCTCTCTCTCTCTCCCTCTCTTCCCCTCTCTCTCTCTAATCATATAAAAAACACACTTTCTTTGTTACTCGTTTCTGCAGGTGATACACTCAGGCCGTGTTTGCTGCCTGACTGTTGCTCGCGCTACTAATCTCTGAGTGTTTCCCTTGAGTAATTATAATACTATATCATATACACTGAGATATAGTTGATAACATAGGCCTCCCGGCAGAGAACTTTTATAAACGCTGAATGTGTGCGCGTGTCGCTGTTCGTGTTAATCTTTTCTCTCTCTCTCTCTCGTCTCTCTCTCTCTCTCTCTCTCTCTCTCTCTCTCTCTCTCTCTCTCTCTCTCTCTCTCTCTCTCTCTCTCTCTCTCTCTCTCTCTCTCTCTCTATCCTCTTTCTCTCCCTTTCTTTTTTCGACTGTGTAGCGCAAAATCCCAGCTACTCGTCGCAGTAGTGACACGACAGCAGTGATCGAGGCTGAGGCGAGTGGCCGTGGCGGTCGACTCCGGTGCCTCGCTGTAAATTCGCCTTCCTGACATCGCTGGCAGGAGGTGCCGAGCCAAGGGCCACAGAGCGGGGGTCTAGGAGCCAAGGGCCACAGAGCGGCGGTCTAGGAGCCAAGGGCCACAGAGCTAGAGAGCCGTGGAGCCGAAGTGTGTAAGAGCCAGTGAACTAGAGCTAAAGAGACGAGGTGCCGACGAGCCAAAGAACCACAAAAAAACAAACAAACAAACAAAAGAACAACAACAAGAAACCAATGAGCCAAAGAAAGAAAAGCAAAAAGCAAAGAGCTTGAAAAAAGAGCGAAAAAAGTTCAAGAGCCAAGGTATGGGAGAGTCAGGAAGCCAAGGACACGAGGAGCCAGAAAGCCGAGGCGGCGCGTCGCTTGGTTCGTTGTTGCCCGGAGCTCCTAGGGGTGTCGGTGGGAGGTGTGGGGGGAAGGGGAGGGGGAAGGGGGGGAGGGGAGAGAAGGGAAGGTGGAGAGTGTTGGAGGGGAAGAGGGAAGGGGAGGGGGAAGGGGGGAGGGGAGAGAAGGGAAGGTGGAGAGTGTTGGAGGGGAAGAGGGAAGGGGAGCGGTGGGGGTGATTGGCGAGAAGGGAGGGGAAGAAGGAAAGGTGGAGAGGGGGGAGGGGGATGACGGGAGGTGACGAAGCCGTCTTTGCGGTTCCTAAGCAAGAGGAGAAAGGGAGGCAGAAGTGGAAGAAAAGGTGATAGATATAAAGTAAGGCAGGACGAAAAGAATGAAAGAAAGGGAAGAACAAAGGCAGGAAGGAGGGAGGAGGTGGAGGAGAAGAAGGAGGGAGAAGGTAAACAATGGTAAAAAAGTACAAAAAACAGCAGTAGAAAGAGGAACAAAATAAATGAAAAAAGAGGAATGATAAAAAGAAAGATACCGCTTCCGCTTCTCCTGCTTCTGCTGATGACCGAGGGAGGGAAACGAAGGGGAAGGTAAGGGGGAAAGGAGGAGAAGGAAGAGGAGGGGATGAAAGAGGGAAGAGGGAGAGGAGGAAGAGGATGGAGGAGGGGAAGAGAAGGAGGGAGAAGCGGCGAGGAAGAAAGGTAGGGGGATCAACCTAGTCGGGTTTGTGGCATTTGATCCTTTTGCGCAGCGCCGTTATATAGAAAGTTTCGGCGCTTATATTTACAGTTTATGGACTCGCTTTGTTTTATGGAGGTTGTGGCGAGCGACGTCGCCCCCCGAGGCCGGACGCGAAGGGGGAGCTGGCGAGGGGGGGGAGGGGGGAGTAGGGGGAAGGGTGCTTGAAGGAGAGACCAAGGAGCAGTTGACGAGAGGGGAAGGACAGGGGGCGGGAAGGGGGGAAGGGTAATTGAAGGAGGGTGAAGGAGGAATGGAAGGAGAGAGGGAGGGAGGAGGAGAAAGGAAGAGAGGAAGGGAAGGAGAGCGAAAAGAGAGAGGGAGAGAGAGAAAAAAAAAAATATTTGCACGTTATCTAAACTTGACCACCTCCCCCACCCAATAAAATAAATAAATAAATAAAATAAAATAAAAGTTAATGAGCAGGGAATTTTCAGAAAGAAGTTCGGCAAATCTGTCCCGAGGCTGGACTGCGAAAACCGACACGTAATTATTATTGGAGAGGGGATGGGGGGGGGAGGCGGCGACTAAAGAGAGAATGGGGGAACCGGGGAGACAAAAAAAAGGGGGGGGGTAAAGACAAAGAAGAAATGGCAGAAAACGAAGGAGGGGATGAGGGAATGGGGAGTGATACCGAAAGGGAGAATGAGGGAGATTCAACCAATGGGAGGCGAGGGAACAGAATGGGGGAGTGGAGAGAAAGACAATGAAGAGGAGGGAAGGCAACCAAATGAGGTAGGCAAATGAGGGAATGAGGGAATGAAGGGCATGACGCATGGAGTATGAAAAATACAAGGAAGGGGAAGGAGCGAGGGGAGTGAAGGTGTTGTGACAGTGATAGGGGCAAGGGAACCGGGAAAGGGTGAGGGAGAGGAATAAGGGAGAGGAAGGAAGGAGAGGCACACTAACCCTGTTTTTTCACTTAAATATCATAGAGAGATAGGGAAAAAAGGGGGGGGGGGTGAGGGGACTAAAACAGAAAGAGGAATCGACGGAGAAGCGAGTGACTGAAAGAGGGGATAAGGGAGATAAGAGATAAAAGGAGGGGGAGCGATAGAGGGAGAGGAGTTCGAGAGAGGAGGGAGAGATTGCAGGAAGGGTAAGGGGAAAGCAGGCAAAACCCATTCTCTCTCGCTTGAATGTTGGGCGACGTCCCCCCTCGATCGGCTCCTCCGCCTGAGACTCGCGTTGGCGCCGGACTGCAAGCAAGGAGGGGGGGAGGATGAGGAGGAGAAGAAGAAGAGGAGGAGGAGGAGGAGGAGAAGGAGAAGAAGGAGGAGGGAAAAAAGGAGGAGGAGGAGGAGGAGGAAAAAGGAGGAGGAGGGGGAGGAGGAGAGGGAGGAGGAGGAGAATGAGTTAGAGGAAGAGGGGAAGGAGAAGTGGTGGAGGATTAGGGGGTCGCAGGATGAAAAGGAAAAGAAGGTGATAAAAGGGGAAAAAAAAGTAAGGAAAAAGAGATATTATGAGTGAGTGAGTGAGTGAGGAGAGAGAGAGAGAGAGAGAGAGAGAGAGAGAGAGAGAGAGAGAGAGAGAGAGAGAGAGAGAGAAGAGAGAGAGAGAGAGAGAGAGAGAGAGAGAGAGAGAGAGAGAGAGAGAGAGAGGAGAGAGAGAGAGAGGGCAAGAAAGAGGCAGACAGAAATCAGAAATATAAACGGTGAAAAAAAAAAGAAAACACAAAACGAAACCAACAACAAATATAGGAAAAAAGAAAGAAAACGCAAGACAGAAGAAGCAAGAAGGAAGAGAAGAGAAGGGAAGGAAGAAAGCCAAAAAGTAACGTGGATCTCCAAGTCGGTATTAATACGTTAACCAGAGCGAAGGGAAACACGCCCCGTCCTTCCTGTTTGTACGGACGGGCAGGAGACATAGCTTACGGGGGGGGGGGGATGGAGAGGAGGAGGAGAAGAGGATAGAGAGGAGGAGGGGAAGGGGAGAGGGGAGGAGGAGAAGGGGATGAAGAGGAGGAGGAGAGGGGGAGAG
>NC_051399.1:48932750-48935878 GCF_015228065.2 Penaeus monodon | reverse complement strand
CCCGGGGGCCCCCAAACCACGCACCCAAATTTTGGGGTAAAATTTTGGGGTTTTGAAATACAAAACCAAGTTTTGGTGTTTTTTTGATTGTTTCTATTTATACTGCTCTTTTACACCCCCCCACACCCACCCCACACCCACACACCCACACACACACACACCACAATATATATATTATATATATAATTTAATATATATATAATATATATATATTATAGTTTGTGTGTGTTGTGGTGTGTTTTGGGGGGTGTGTGTGTGTGGTGGTGTTGTGTGTGTGTGGGTGTGTGTGTTGTGTGCCTTTTGTAACTAGAAATGCCCGTTTCTTTTTACACATTTCTTTTTTTACATTATCATTAAAGAAAAAAATACAATCAAGGAGCTAAACGGATGCAATAGAAGCAAACCGACAGAACAGACTAAAAGCTAAACAAAACAACAAACAAAAACTCAAAAAATTCTACAAAGAACTGGAAAACATCAAAAAAGGCTACGACCATCAGCTGCACAGGTTACACAAAAGTGCATGATTCAAAGCGTATTCAAATCACCCACGAAAAACCCGGGCAAAGAGGAGCTATGTGCACCGTGCATTTTGTTGCAGGTCCTATTTTAAATTCATTAAAAAGTGGGTCAAAAAATTATTTTTGGGTGTGTTCAACCTTTAAATCTTGTCCTAGTGATACACACTTTTTGCATCTCGTTTCCACTAGTTGTCTTTTTTTTTTTCTGTTTTTTCTTTTTTTTCTTTCTTTTTCTCTTTTTTTCCCCCTCCTTTCTGCCCTTTTTTCCCTTTTTTCTTTTTTCTGCATTAATCTTTTGGGTTGCTTGTTTTAATACAATAAAAAAATTTTTCTAAGTTCTTTCTTTTTTCTTATTTTGTAAAAAATTTTTTTCTTTTTTCCTTTTCCCTCTCTCTCTCTCTTTTCTCTCTCTCTCTCTCTCTCTCTCTCTCTCTCTCTAGCTTTCAGACAATACAGCCAAAAGTGAAACAAGTTCCTTCTCTAAACCCTTTTTTTTTCAAACTCAGTGCAATGATAAATTAAAAAAACCAATGCTGCAATATATTTTTCAAAATTCACCTGTCTGCTCTTCAAAATAAACTAAAAATATTTTTAAGCCAAAAATGGGGGGGTTTAAAGTCATATTATATATATATTTTATAATATATATATTATATAAATTATATATTTTAAATATATATATATAAAATTATATATATATATATATATAAATATATATTATATATGTACGTGTGTGTTGTGGTGTGTGTTGTGTGGGTTGTGTGTGTGTGTTGGTGTGTGTGGGGTTTTTTTGGGTTGTGGGGTGTGGTGCGGCGGTGGGGGGTGTGTTTTTTTTCCATGCACAAAAACCCCCACATAGTATGTGTGTGCCCCTGCGTTGTGTGTAAAGAGAAGGGATTGCTTGTGTGAGTTTTTGTATGTTGTGTACGGGTGATCCTTGCTTGGGGCCGTACCACACTTTCCCCAAAGAAAAAAAGAAACAAAACGTTCCACTTTTTTATCTAATTCCCCCACAAACACACAAATTGAGAATTCTTGTTAGTATCCTAACTAAATGTCGCGTTGATTCATCTCACCAAAAGACTAAATTGTAAAAAATAAATTGAGCAAATATTACTTTAAAACATTGGAACATCGAACAAAGTGCCTTAAAGCAAAAATATAATAGGGGGAAAATATCTGCATTTTTTTTTCATTTTTCCATTCTGTTGCTTATTCCCACTCCATTCTCCCTTTTAAAGTGTTTCTAAAACTTAAAAAATATCAAAAAAAAATGTAACAATACATAATGGAATAATGTGATTTAATCACTACACTTGCCCTGATGATAAACCGGGGTTAAAAAATAAAGATCTAAAATCGGCTAAAAAAATTATAACTTTGAAAATATAAGAAAAAATAATAAAAACAAAAAAACACAATAAAAATAATAAAATGATAATAACAATAAAAATAAAATATAAGGGTACTAATAAAAACATGGTAAAATTTAAAGTTAGTAAAAAATGTAAAAATAATGAAATTTAATCAAAAAATATTAATTGCATAATAAAATAAGATAAATATCGGGGTTTAATAAAATATATGGTAATAATGAAAATAATAAATGAAAATAAAATAATGAAAAAAATAATGATAAAACAAAAACAACAAAAACAAGTTTAAAAATAATAATAAAAAAATAAAATAAAAAATAATAATAAAAATAATAATAATAATAAATAAAAAATAATAAATAAAAATATATAAATCTTTTTTTTGGGGTTTAAACGGGTTTTTCCTTTTCATCGGGGCCCGCCGGGCGATCTCTTCGTTTTTTACCCAAAATCAATTTTTGATTGGAACTTCTTTTGGGCCCGATGCCCTTCCTGACGCCCCACGATGGGGCGGGGCCCTACCCCCTTCCTGAATGGAAACCCTACGGCAGCGGGGGGATGCACTTACGTCTACCCGGACTAGTAATAATGATAGTGTAATGTGAAAAAAATTAAATATATGTAATAGAAAACATATTTTATTTTTTATTTTATTATTATTTTTATTTTATTTTTTATTATTATATTTTTTTCTATTATTTTAAAATGATAATACTATCATTTAACAAACAAGTAGCAAATGCAAAAGGGAAATCCTTTTCCTTTGTGAAAACCCTTGCCCCCCCCCCCCCACCACAAAAAAACCGTTAATCAGGGCGAATCCACTCGTTGAATCTGTGGGTTATCCATTCGCGGGCGTTTCACGTGATTCATTTAAATTTTGTTTCAAAAATAGTCTTCTGTAAATTTTTGGTTTGATGTTGGGCATTGTAAAAGGAGAGGCAGAGCGAGGGGGAGAGAGAGAGAAAAAGAGAAAAGAGAGAGAGAGAGGAAAGGAAAAGGAGAGAGAGAGGAGAGGGAGAGAAGGGAAAAAGGGAGAGAAAAAAGGGGAAAAAAGAAGAGAGAAAAAAGGAAAGGGGAGAGAAGAAAAAAAGGGGGAGAGGAGGGGGAGAGGAAAAAAAGGAGAGAAAAAGAGAGGAGAGGAAGAGAAAGAAGAAAAAAAAATAAAAAGGGGGTTTTGGGGGGGGGGGGTAAAAAGGGGGGGAAAGAGAAGAAGGGGGGGGGGGAGAAA
>NC_051399.1:48917750-48925250 GCF_015228065.2 Penaeus monodon | reverse complement strand
TAGTGAACCTTCCTCTCCTAAGACAGAAGAGGCAGCCACTGAACCTTCCTCTCCTAAGACAGAAGAGGCAGCCACTAAACCTTCCTCTCCTAAGACAGAAGAGGCAGCCACTGAACCTTCCTCTCCTGAGACAGAAGAGGCAGCCACTGAACCTTCCTCTCCTGAGACAGAAGAGGAGCCACTGAACCTTCCTCTCCTAAGACAGAAGAGGCAGCCACTGAACCTTCCTCTCCTGAGACAGAAGAGGCAGCCACTGAACCTTCCTCTCCTGAGACAGAAGAGGCAGCCACTAAACCTTCCTCTCCTGAGACAGATGAGGCAGCCACTAAACCTTCCTCTCCTGAGACAGATGAGCCGAAGTGGGTCAGGAGCCGGCCCGCCCCTTTCGAATATGAGATCGCATCCTGGGTTAGCACAAAATAGAAGAAGCGGAAGATGAAGGATCGAAGAACGCCAGCGTCGAAAAGGGAGGAGGTCAGACCGAAACACGACCAAGATAGCCTGAACGACGACTGCGAAGACTCTGAAGAAGAAAAGATGTGGTTCGACGACGAGGCCCAGTCCGACGACGACAAAGAGATTTAGGACGACCAGCCGGAGGCCGGCGATGGGAATAGGAAGTTGTCCTGGGACTTTGTCAGTGTCGGGTGTCATGACCTCGACGACGAATGGGACGAGAACGACCTTTAGGAATGTCAGCCGAGTTTGGTGAGCAGGGTTGACACGGATGCGGAAAATAGCGACACTGACTTTGAGATCGACCCTCGTCTTGACTCAGATAGTGACGTCGACCAAGGCGATGAACCTCAGATCGGCTTTAACGAAAGCGATGCGGAGGACGACCCATGGGATCCTTAGCCAACCTTGGCGAGCGGAGAGGTAACAGACGGGCAGCTGATAGACTATGAATTAGATTTTCCTTTCTTTAGATCTTACTTCCTTCGTCTTTACTGTGACGTCAAATCAGATACTGACTTCTGTGAAGACAATGACGCTCAATCTGACGAGTTCAACCTAATAGACGCTTGGGAACTTTGAGATCGACCTCCTTCGTCTGGATTCAAACGTCGAATGACTTCAGTGAAGACATGGCGAGGAGAGTGATGATGAAGTAGTCCTCTGGAAGTCTCATTAGTTTTCCCAGTTTTTGAACTCATTAGTTTTCATATGGTTCTGAGTGTTGGGTGCTGAAGAAGATAGACAAGAAAAAGATCAATAGTTTTGAAATGTGGTGTTACAGACGAGTACTACGTATTAACTGGACAGAGAAGAAAACGAGTGATGAAGTGATGAGAAAAATAAATTGTAAAGACCGGCTGTTGGACATCTTGAACAGGAGGAAATTAAAGTTTATTGGTCATGTGATGAGAAGTAAAAGTATTGAGAAAAACTTGCTGACAGGGATGGTGTTAGGAAACAAAGGAAGAGGCAAACCGAAGACAAGACTGAGCGACAACATCAAAGATATTTGCGAGTTGTCAATGGTCCAAGTGGAAAGAAAGGCGCAGGATATATATATATAAGTCATCATCAATAACGGTGTGCATAAGTTTCCTTCTAAAGTAAACACGGCATCATTTGTTGGTAGGAAACATGCCTGAGGCGATTATCACGTGTGAATTGGACTGACAGCCCAGATAAGTAAATGGAGTAGGGGTCTGAAGGCCGAGATTAGGGGAGTTGTTATACAGAATTTGTTGCATAACATTCTGTTGAATATTTCGATATCAAATGAAATTTTTATCATAAAATACGTCTTACAAATTAGAATTGAACATTGTCTATGTGGCTATACCATCGCAGCAAACTTATAACTTGCCATAACTGCATAATAAGCCATGGAAGTTTCGATGGCATATATACCCATGAAACAGATTAGCGGCGAAAAAGTTTGACGGTGTATATATACAATCGCATCAGGTAAAAGGTTTTACGTTATCATTTCCTGTGTTCTATATCTCCTATATGGGGACGCGGTGGGCGAATGGTTAGAGCGTCGGACTCAAGACTGTCACGACGGCAATCTGAATTCGAGGGTTCGAGTCACCGGCCGGCGCGTTGTTCCCTTGGGCAAGGAACTTCACCTTGATTGCCTACCTAGCCACTGGGTGGCCAAGCCAGCCCAAGTCAGTGCTGGTCCCAAGCCCGGATAAATAGAGAGAATGATTACCTAAAAGGTACCACCGGCACTCTCCGTGGAAAGGAACTGGGGACCTTACCACGTACTCACTCCAAGAGCATCACAACATGAAAACTACAATTAAGTATCATGCTGTGACCACGGCGGCTCAGACATGAACCTACCGTTAAAAGAAGATATCTCCTATGCATGTTTTCTTCTTCTTCTTCTTTTTCTTCTTCTTCTTCTTCTTCTTCTTCTTCTTTTTCTTCTTCTTCTTCTTCCTCTTCTTCTTCTTCTTCCTCTTCTTCTTCTTCTTCTTCCTCTTCTTCTTCTTCTTCTTCTTCTTCTCCTTCTTCTTCTTCTTCTTCTTCTTTTTCTTCTTCTTCTTCTTCTTCTTCTTCTTCCTGGCAAATCCTCTGGCGACGCCGCCACAAAACCTCTTGGAGATCATAGGATATAAAATTATCTATTAGTTCTTTTATCAATCTATTTATTTATTTTTTATTTTTTTTTCTGTGAAATCAAAGTTGATGTAATTTCAGATAGTACGATCACGATCCTTATAGTTCAAAAACTAAAATACGACGTAGAGTTAGTTTCATCCGTGTTTTAGGTATTAAAGCTTAGTGATAATAAAGACGAAGAAGAAGGAGGTTTATAGAGTCTTGCAGAGGGCCACATCTGTCTATCTATCTATCTTACTCCCTCTCTCTCTATCTGTCTATCTATCTTACGATCTGTTTATCTATTTATCGATCTCTTTCTCTGTCTATTACTCCTCCTCTCACACGGAGCCCGAAGCTGTCAATCCGACTACAGACTGACCACAGCGACAGCACTAATCAACGAGAAGAATAACGAAGCCTCAGTCCAAAGACAATGCTGGGCTTAATGATACAAATAAAGTTATCTCGCGGAACAAGATATGCACGATCATCGAACTTTGTAATCACTGTAAACTTCGGACGAGGAACTTAATTGAGTGTAGGTCTAAGGTTACTTCAGGCTATTGGCTCCCGCATCGGAAATCAATGTAAGCAAGTTAGGGAGAAGCCTGCTAGTAGTAATCAACCGCACAAGTTGTTGAATCGCGCTTTGATTTGGTCGGACGGAGCTGGCGCGGAGTCGGGTCGCCTCGCCACGCTGCGAGGTCGGGAATTAGGAGGGAATACGTAAAACACCTTCGCGTGTGATTGGGTGTCTTTGAGAACACTGGCGAAGGCGCGCAGATGTGAAGAGATTTGATCAAAGCACACACACACATGCAAAAATGCGCATACACACACACACACGCACTTACAAACACACTTAAAGGGACACACACAGACATATCTATCTATCTATCTATCTATATCTCTATCTATCTATCTATCTATATCTATCTATCTATCTATCTATCTATCTATCTATCTATCTATCTATCTATCTATCTATCTATATATATATTCTTCTTTTAACGGTAGGTTCATGTCTGAGCCGCCGTGGTCACAGCATGATACTCAATTGGAGTTTTCATGTTGTGATGCTCTTGGAGTGAGTATGTGGTAGGGTTCCCAGTTCCTTTCCACGGAGAGTGCCGGTGTTACCTTTTTAGGTAATCATTCTCTCTATTTTATTCGGGCTTGGGACCAGCACTAGCTTGGGCTGGCTTGGCCACCCAGTGGCTAGGGAACAACGCGCCGGCCGATGACTCGAACCCTTGAACTCAGATTGCTGTCGTGCCAGTCTTGAGTCCGATGTTCTAATCATTCGGCCACCGCGGTCTCGGCGATCATGGGCTTCTTGGCAATTTAGAGCGGTGGTTTGCCATTGCCTGGGACTGACACTGACTTGGGTGTGTGAGTGTGTGTGTATGAAAAAAAAAATTGGAATGAAAGAAAATGGCCAGAAGACTGGGTAAAATCAGTCTTTGCTTCCATACCTAAAAAAAGCGACGCACTCCAATGCAACAATAACAGGACAATTGCATTAATAAGTCACAGCAGCAAAATTTTGTTGAAAATTATTACTGAAAGAATGAAGTTGAAGTTAAGAGAAGAAATTGCAGACGAACAAGCAGGTTTTCGCCCTGGAAAAGATATTTGCGGGCTGTCGATGGTACAAGTGGAAAGAAAAGCGTAAGATCGAGTTTAGTGGCGAAGGATGGTGGAGAGGTCCACGGCTGCTCAGACATGAGCATACCGTTATTAATGATGATGACTTGGGCTGACTTATCCACCCAGTGAGGTGAAGTTCCTTGGCCAAGGGAACAACGCGCAGGCTGGTGACTGGAACCCTCCGTTATTGATGATGATATATACATATATATATCATCATCAATAACGGTATGCTCATGTTTGAACAGCCGTGGACCTCTCCACCATCCTTCACCACTAAACTCGATCTTACGCTTTTCTTTCCACTTGTACCATCGACAACCCGCAAATATCTTCGATATTGTCGCTCAGTCTTGTCTTCGGTTTGCTTCTTCCTCTGTTTCCTAACACCATCCCTGTCAGCAAGTTTTTCTCAATACTTTTACTTCTCATCACATGACCAATAAACTTTAATTTCCTCCTGTTATGCTTCGATCTTTCCAGATGTTATTGAGAGCAATTGTGGCGTTTTTGGCAACACACACACACACACACATACACACACACACACACACACACACACACACACACACACACACACACACATATATATATATATATATATATATATATATATATATATATATATATCATCATCATTTAACGGTAGGTTCATGTCTGAGCCGCCGTGGTCACAGCATGATACTCAATTGCAGTTTTCACGTTGTGATGCTCTTGGAGTGAGTACGTGGTAGGGTCCCCAGTTCCTTTCCACGGAGAGTGCCGGTGTTACCTTTTTTTTTTTTTTTTTTTTTTTTTAGGTAATCATTCTCTCTTATTTTATCCGGGCTTGGGACCAGCACTGACTTGAGCTGGCTTGGTCCCCCAGTGGCTAGGCAGGCAATCGAGGTGAAGTTCCTTGCCCAAGGGAAACAACGCGGCGGTCGGTGACTCGAACCCTCGAACTCAGATTGCCGTCGTGACAGTCTTGAGTCCGACGCTCTAACCATTCGGCCATCGCGGCCCCATATATATATATGTATATATATATATTTTATATATATATATATATATATATATATATATATATATATATCTTCTTCTTTTAACGGTAGGTTCATGTCTGAGCCGCCGTGGTCACAGCATGATACTTAATTGTAGTTTTCATGTTGTGATGCTCTTGGAGTGAGTACGTGGTAGGGTCCCCAGTTCCTTTCCACGGAGAGTGCCGGTGTTACCTTTTTAGGTAATCATTCTCTCTATTTTATCCGGGCTTGGGACCAGCACTGACTTGGGCTGGCTTGGCCACCCAGTGGGTTAGGTAGACAATCGAGGTGAAGTTCCTTGCCCAAGGGAACAACGCACCGGCCGGTGACTCGAACGCTCGAACTCAGATTGCCGTCGTGACAGTCTTGAGTCCAATGCTCTAACCATTCGGCCACCGCGGCCTTGGCGATCATGGGCTTCCATGATTTTTCTTGGCAATTTAGAGCGGTGGTTTGCCATTGCCTTCCGCCCGGTGTTTTGTTTTTTTTGTTTTTTTTTTTTGTTTTTTTCTTCTTTTTTTCGAGTCACCATCTCTATTTACCCGGCACTGACTTGGGCTGGCTTGGCCACCCAGTGGCTAGGCAGGCAATCGAGGTGAAGTTCCTTGCCCAAGGGAAACAACGCGCCGGCCGGTGACTCGAACCCTCGAACTCAGATTACCGTCGTGACAGTCTTGAGTCCGACGCTCTAACCATTCGGCCACCGCGTCCCCTATATATATATATATATATATATATAAGGCCGCGGTGGCCGAGTGGTTAGAGCATCGGACTCAAGATTGTCACGACGGCAATCTGAGTTCGAGGGTTCGAGTCACCGACTGGCGCGTTGTTCCCTTGGGCAAGGAATTTCACCTCGATTGCCTACCTAGCCACTGGGTGGCCAAGCCGGCCCAAGTCAGTGCTAGTCCCAAGCCCGGATAAAATAGAGAGAATGATTACCGAAAAAGGTAACACCGGCACTCTCCGTGGAAAGGAACTGGGGACCCTACCACGTACTCACTCCAAGAACATCACAACATGAAAACTACAAGTATCATGCTGTGACCACGGCGGCTCAGACATTGGGCCGCGGTGGCCGAATGGTTAGAGCGTCGGACTCAAGACTGTCACGACGGCAATCTGAGTTCGAGGGTTCGAGTCACCGGCCGGCGCGCTGTTTCCCTTGGGCAAGGAACTTCACCCCGATTGCCTGCCTAGCCACTGGGTGGCCAAGCCAGCTCAAGTCAGTGCCAGGTAAATAGAGATGGTGACTCGATAAAAACACCGGGCGGAAGGCAATGGCAAACCACCGCTCTAAATTGCTAAGAAAAAATCATGGAAGCCCATGATCGTCAAGGCCGCGGTGGCCGAATGGTTAGAGCGTCGGACTCAAGACTGTCACAACGGCAATCTGAGTTCGAGGGTTCGAGTCACCGACCGCCGCGTTGTTCCCTTGGGCAAAGGAACTTCACCTTGATTGCCTACCTAGCCACTGGGTGGCCAAGCCAGCCCAAGTCAGTGCTGGTCCCAAGCCCGGATAAATAGAGAGAATAATTACCTAAAAGGTACCACCGGCACTCTCCGTGGAAAGGAACTGGGGACCCTACCACGCACTCACTCCAAGAGCATCACAACATGAAAACTACAATTAAGTATCATGCTGTGACCACAGCGGCTCAGACATGAACCTACCGTTAAAAGAAGAAGAATATATATATATATATATATATGGGAAGAGATGGGGGATGGGGAGATGGAAGGCGAGGGAGCTGGAGTAAATAAGAGGAGAAGTGAGAGAACGAAGACAAAAAAGGCCTGATCAGCTGATCGCGCACACGATTGGCGGCGTATTAATCGAGGGGCGAGGGGGGTATAGCGATGGGGGGGGAGGGGGAAGGAGGTGGGACTTGTGAATATTGCGAGGGAGAAGGAAAAAAAGAAAGAAAATGAGTGTGCGTGATTGTGTGTGTGTGAGAGAGAGAGGGGGGGGGGGAGAGAGAGAGATTGAGAGAGAGAGAGAGAGAGAGAGAGAGAGAGATTGAGAGAGAGAGAGAGAGATTGAGAGAAAGAGAGAGAGAGAGAGAGAGAGAGAGAGAGATAAAGGAAGAGACAAACAAACAAACAAAAAAAAGAAGACAGGATAATATCGCAAACAGAGACAAGAAATGGAGATTACTGCGGCCGGATGATACCCCCCCCCACCCACCCGCCCACGCTCACCAGCATCCTTCCTCCCCCCCCCCCTCTATTACTCCATTAGTCGACAATAATTTCC
>NC_051399.1:48902750-48905250 GCF_015228065.2 Penaeus monodon | reverse complement strand
GGGAAGAGGAGAAGGATGGAAAGAGGAAAGAACGGAAGTAGTGATAAAGAAAGGGAGAGAAAGGAAGAGAGAGAGAAGTCAAAGAAGAGAGAGAGAGAGAGAGAGAGAGAGAGAGAGAGAGAGAGAGAGAGAGAGACCAGGACCCACCTCCCTAAACTCCCGCAAAGTTGCTCGATCTGCCTCTTCTCCCACCTCTCCCCCGCCCCTCCCCCTCCCACTCCCCCCTTCCGATATCTATCTGACCGCATCCGGAAGCCCGACTGAGGTTTTAAAAGATTACTCATTTATTTGATGTTCGAAACGTGAACAGGAATTGGGAGAAGGTCTCGAGTACTTTACGGTCCGCGAGGAGGAAGTGGATTCGAAGTGCTGGGGGGAAAAAGTTTACTTATTTTACTTATCATTACTTCTTATCTAGAATCTTATCTGTTCCTATCATTACTTATCATTACATTGAGTTTTCTTTGTTATGCGTTTGTTTTGTTGGGGTTTCGTAATTAGAATATCGGTTGTTTTGTAGTGGGTCAACGCTTAGTATTCTTTTATTTACTTTTGCTGTTAACACTTGTTTTTATTTACATTATCTTTTCTCTTCATAATCGAAATACCACCTTTTCTGTATGTTAATAGTATTGCTTATATGTTTGCTGTTTCCTAATCCTCGAAATATCAGTCCTATTTTGCTGGTGCTCCTTTTTTTTTTTTTTTTTTTTTTTTTTCTTCTTTTTTTGTCTACTTCAAATATCCTTAGTAGTAAGCAAAACATTCTGTTCAAAATCAATGTTCATCAATATTTCTTTACAACTACTAAGTAGTAATCTGTAATGTACCTACCTACCTACACACACACACACACACATGGACACATGCACACACAATACACAAACACACACACACACACACACACACACACACACACACACACACACATGGACACATACACACACACTACACAAACACACACGCACACACACACACACACACACACACACACACACACACACACACACACACACACACATACATGGACACATACACACACACTACACAAACACACACGCACACACTACACAAACAAACAAACAAACACACACACAAAAAAACACACACACACGCACACACATTCACCCACAGTACGTTATAAAAATTATCCGTCAATATTTTCCCCCGCACGTCATCACACCCGAAATCCCGGCGTCATCACAATCAAACGGACATCACAACCCAAATTGTCCATGTGGGTGACATAGAACAACCATCAAGCATTCGTCACCAACATCACAATAAAGTTAGGAACCAAATCATCATTCCCACCAAAACAGTCACCATATGTGTCACCATACAGTTTCATCAAGCAATCGCAGTAACTATTTCTACACACACAGATTGAGAGAGAGGAGGATGGGGGAGAAAGAGGAAGGGAGGAAGGGAGGGAGGGAAGGAAGGAGGGAGAAAGAGGGAAGGAGAGAGAGAGAGAGAGACAGAGAGAGAGAGAGAGAGAGAGAGAGAGAGAGAGAGAGAGAGAAAGAAGGAAAGAGAGAGAGAGAAAGAAGGAAAGAGAGAGAGAGAGAGAGCACGCAGCTTCCGAGACGCGATTCATAATGAGCAGACGGAGGAGGAGGAGGCACAACAAGGCCGGTTTTCATCAGAGGAATCGGGCGATGATGGGCGTCCTTGGTGCAGCTCTGTACGGGTCTTGCTTCCTGTCTTCTTTCTCCTTCTGCTTCTTCTTGTTTTTATTCTTTTTCTTTCTTCTTCTTTTTATTCTTTCTTTTCTTTCTTCTTCTTCTTCCCTTTTTCTTTTCTTCTCTTTCTTCGTCATTTATCTTATATTTTTATTTATTTATTTGTTTATTCACTTGTTTATTTTGTTTATTTCTTTGTTTGTTTATATTATTTGTATATATTTGTTAATGTATTTGCTTATTTCTTTGTTTATTTATTTATCTATTTGTTTATTTATTCAATGATTTGTTTATTTATTTGTTTCTTTGTTTATTTCTTGGTTTTCTTATTAGTTATTATTTTTTATTTAATAAATTATTTATTTGAATATTTACTTATGTGTTTATACACTCTCTGTCTTCATTGTTTTTCTCACTTTCGCTGATTCACGTTTTTGTTTGTTTGTTTAACACTTCCTTTATTTCAGGCTTTTCTTGCTTCTCTGTGTATGAACGTGTTAACTTATTTATTCTTTATTTTTTCATTCGGTTCCTACTTTGGTGGGAAGCTTTTGTTAATGAATATTCAACCCCTCAATAAATAAATGAATAGACATATAGATAAAAATAAAAAAGATAATGATAACAGTAGCAAAAATAATTATAAAATTTACCAGACATATACGACAGAAACAAGGAATAACGTATAGTGAAAAAAACATTGAAACGTAGAAAGGAAGAAAAAGCTAAAAGTAAAGCAAAGAGAGGCACAACTTATATAAAGAGAGAGAGAGAGAGAGAGAGAGAGAGAGAGAGAGAGAGAGAGAGAGAGAGAG
>NC_051399.1:48877650-48880150 GCF_015228065.2 Penaeus monodon | reverse complement strand
AGAGAAAGCAAGGAAGTAAGAATAATTGGGCTATGGGAGGGGTATTTGGGAATCGGGAGGAAAAGAGAGGTATGGGGCAAGACAGAGGGATGCTCGAATGGTGCAATGGAGGGAATTTTATACTCACTGGGGCCAAACTCGAAAGGAAGTTATTGATGTACCAATTTTGTCAATATGTCATAAATCTCGTGGCAGTTCTTGCGTCTTCTTTTTTATATGTTTATTTATCTATATTCTACTTCCTATAATTTTTTCCTCTCTCTCTCTCTCTCTCTCTCTCTCTCTCTCTCTCTCTCTCTCTCTCTCTCTCTCTCTCTATCTCTCTCTCTCTCTTCTCTCTCTCTCTCTCTCCTCTCTCTCTCTCTCTCTCCTCTCTCTCTCTCTCTCTCTGTATGTGTGTGTGTGTGTGTGTGTGTGTGTGTGTGTGTGTGTGTGTGTGTGTGTGTGTGTGTGTGTGTGTGTGTGTGTGTGTGTGTGTGTGTGTGTGTGGTGCAGCGGTAGCGATCTCGTCTAGCAATAATTTACAAGCAAAATGAAACAGACAGTATGTCACACCAAGAATATCCACTGTAACAAATGGAATCAAACTAAACCTTTAAACCTCTCTCTCTCTCTCTCTCTCTCTCTCTCTCTCTCTCTCTCTCTCTCTCTCTCTCTCTCTCTCTCTCTCTCTCTCTCTCTCTCTCTCTCTCTCTCTCTCTCTCTCTCTCTCTCTCTCTCTCTCTCTCTCAGATTAGATGTCAGAATATCCGTATGTGTCATATCCCTGTTAACCGAGAAAATGATCCTCTATCTATGTTTTTTAACGTATCTGACGCTAACACATTGCACCGCATATTCAGATATATACTGTCAGACACACCTGGCTACACTTACAGTCAAACACTTAAATACAGCACAGATGATCGCAGAGCATAAAATACAAAATACACGACTATACGCTTCTCACACCCCACGCCGCACACACACAAACACAAATACACTCAAACAAACAAACAAACACACTCAAACACACACGCTCACATATACACAAATAAACAAACATAAACAACACACACACACGCATGCAACCCCCCCCCCCTCCCCATACACACACAAACACACCACCCATCCCTCTCCTACTCTCCCACTCCCCGTCACACTCACACATCCGATAACACGCGTATCCTCCCCCGTCACAATAGAACATGTTCGAGACAAGTCACGCACATGTCCTTACGAGGGGTATCTCCGAACACAAAACAAAGGGTCTTAAGTGCATACAGTGTACGTGTGAACAAAAAAGGGATAAGAGAGAGAGAGAGAGAGAGAGAGAGAGAGAGAGAGAGAGAGAGAGAGAGAGAGAGAGAGAGAGAGAGAGAGAGAGAGAGGACGAAGAGAAGCATTCGATAGATTATATGTGATAGAAGGAAGAAAAGAGAGCGAGAGAATAATCACTCGTGTGATATTGGACATCGCCATCATTATTGGTATTAATAGTATTGTTCTTATAAAAGCAATATATAGTGCTGCTGTTGAAATTGTTGGTATTAATATGATGATGATGATGATGATTATCATTATTACATTTTTTCATAATTAATGGTATCAATATTATCATTTTCATTTTCATTCTCATTATCTTTAATATCATTATCATCATTATTATCATCATCGGAGTTGCTCTTCTTTATTATTATTATTATTATTATTATTATTATTATTATTATTATTATTATTATTATTATTATCATTATTATTATTATTATTGTTGTTGTTGTGATCATCATTATTATTTATACTACTATTATCATTACCATCATTATTGTTATATCAACGATAAATCTTTTCTCTCTCTCTCTCTCTCTCTCTCTCTCTCTCTCTCTCTCTCTCTCTCTCTCTCTCTCTCTCTCTCTCTCTCTCTCTCTCTCTCTCTCTCTCTCTCTCTCTCTCTCTCTCTCTCTCTCTCTCCCCCTCTTCCCCACCGCCCTACCCTCTTCTGACGAGGCACCAGCTTCGGGATTGGCTCTCGAGTGCCACTTGGGAGCCTAGTGTTGCCTGTCGGAGGCGAGCCTCTTCAGCATGTAGTCTTCCGTTTAAGATAAGAAGAAAATAAGAAAAGAAGAAGAAAAAAAAAAGAGTAAAAGAAAAAAGACGTAGAAAGTAAAAGTAGTTACTTTCTTTTCAAAGGGTGAGTGGGTAAGGGGGTGGGAGGGTCGGGGGTGGGTGGGTAAGGGGGTGGGAGGGTCGGGGGTGGGTGGGTAAGGGGGTGGGAGGGTCGGGGGTGGGTGGGTAAGGGGGTGGGAGGGTCGGGGGTGGGTGGGTAGGGGGTGGGAGGGTAGGGGGAGGCATCGGCGGGCTGAGGAGAGGGAGGGTATGGGGGGGAGGGGGGTTCAGGAGGGGAAGGAGGGTGTTATTGGCATATCTGAAATATAAACAACTATCTTGAATACCCTTTTAGGAGGGGGAGGGAGGGAGAGATGGGGGGAGGGGATTTTCTTATGATAATCCTTCATCTCAT
>NC_051399.1:48869687-48877550 GCF_015228065.2 Penaeus monodon | reverse complement strand
CTCTCTCTCTCTCTCTCTTCCTCTCTCTCTCTCTCTATCTATCTATCTATCTCTCTCTCTCACATTAGCAACATAATAATTATTATGTTAATAAAAAAAAGATAATGAAGGTGATGAAGATACCAACAACAATATTGCCCCTCCCCCCAAAAAAAAAAAAATAATAATAATAACAATAATTATAAATAAAAAAAAAAAATGAAATGAAGTCTAAAAACAAACGACACAATTACCCCTAACTGCCGAGGACCACCCCCTCCCCCCTCCCCCATCGCCAACATCCGGCCACCCCCCCCCCCACCACCACCCATCGCTCAAGGCCGCGGAGGACGACCGGCAGCCGGTAATACGCGCAAGCTCATCACCTTGATATGAAGAATTAGTAGAATTTAAGTTCCCTTTTAGCGAGCAATGTTGCACACCGGCAGCCATCACGGGAAGCAGTCAGGCGCGGGCTACAAAATGCGGTTTATCGTCAGCCAACTTTACACTGGAAAATGTCATGGGCGGGGGAGAGGGAGGGTGGGAGGGAGGGAGAAGGAGGGGGCGGGGGAGAGATTGGAAAGTGTGGGAAGGAAGGAGACAGAGAAGGATAAGAAGTTGGAGAGAGAGAGAGGGAGAGGGAGAGGGAGAGAGGGAAGGGGAAATTGGGAGAGAGTGAGGGAAGGAGGGAGAGAGGGAGAGAAGAGAGGATGGGGGAGAAAGAAAGAGAGGGAAGGAGAAAAAAAAATAGAGGGAGGGAGAAGGAGGAAAGGCGAATGAGATGGAGAGAGAGGATGGAAAGGGAAAGAGGGAGGTATGGAGGGTGGAGGGAGAGGGAGAGGGGAGAAAGGGAAAGAATGAGAAAGAGAAAGAAAGGACGGGGGGAGGAAAGAGATAAAAGGGGGAAGAGGGGGAGAGAGAGGGAGGGAAAGGGAGCGAGGAAAATATAGAGAGGCAAATGGGGAGAAGGAGGGAAAAGGATTGAGGAAAAGAGAGAAGGAGAGAAAGTTGGAGAGAGGAAAAGCTAGAGCGAGACAGGCAGACAGAAAGAAAGGGAAAGACAGAAAGAGAGAGAGAGAGAGAGAGAGAGAGAGAGAGAGAGAGAGAGAGAGAGAGAGAGAGAGAGAGAGAGAGAGAGAGAGAGAGAGCAGAGAAAGAGCTACAGAGCCAGAGAGAGAGAGAGAGAGAGAGAGAGAGAGAAGATTAGAGGTCCACATTACTATTCCTCTCACCAAGAAGCCGAAAAAACACAGAGTGGCCATACCTCGGGGACCACTTGTCAAAGTCAGCATAAAACTATAAAATAAGAATTCCGATATCAGGAAGTATTAATTTTAGTCATTATATAAGATAAATGCAAGGGAAAAAGATTAGCCAAACGGAAACGGATGATTACTTAAAGAAAATAAAAATAAATTGGTAATAATAGTGATAGTAATGATGATAATATCTATAGTTATGATAACAATGGCAATGATGGTAATGATGATGATAGAATAGAAGTAATAATAATTATGGTAATAATGACGCCAAATATGATAACAAAGAATAACAGTGAACATGATAATAACAGGATTGGAAATAAGATTCAAAATAATAATAATAAAGATAATATCAAGAGCAAACATATAGGTTATTTTAAGTCCCACTAAAATTATGGTGATATATAATCAAACCTGAAAAAAAAGAAGAGACAGACAAACAAGAAAAAGAAAAACAAATTACCAAACCCTCTAGCATCAATTCGAACAACAACAAAATCAACAACAACACGAATTGCAACAATAGCTGCAACAACTACCACGGCAACAGCAACAAGCCCCCCCACCCCACCCCCAGCACCAATTGGACATCTATCAAAGGCAATCTAAAATACATTAACCCGCGGGCCACTTCTTCTCCCCCGTCACCATCCTACGGTGCAATTCGGTCTCCATACATCATGCAAAGGGGAGACCTCCTGCGGCGAGGGCCAACCCGCGGCGCGATAAGGTCCACCGGTAACGCATTAAGCACTGATACATCGCCCTTAGGGTCTCGCTCCGTCGCACAAACAGCGAGGACAAAAGAGAGGAAAGGAGGAAAGGAAGGAGGGAGGGAGGAGAGAGAATGGGGAGAAGGGAGGGAAGGAGAGAGGAAGGAGGGAGGGAAGGAGGGAGGAAGGAGGGAGGAAGGAGGGAGATGGGGACATAGGGGGGAAAGGAAGGAAGAGAGGGGAAAAGGGTAGGAAAAGAGAGAGCAAGGAAAGAGAAGGAGAATATAAAAGGAGGAAAAGAAAAGGAGATGCGAAAATATTAGGAAATGAAGGATTAAAAGGACGGGATCCGATGAATGAAATAATCATGGTGGAAAGATGGGGATATGTATACATTTATACAAACAAACAAACAAACACACAAACACACACACAAACACACACATGCATACATATACGTATGAATATATATATATATATATATATATATATATATATATATATATATATACTATATATATACATATATATATATATTATATTATATATATATATATATGTATATAATATATATATATATATATATATAATATATATATATATATATATATATATATATATATATATATATATATACATGTATACATTTAAAGTGAAATACGATGATTAACGATGACGGAGATGGGCGAGGACGAAGAAAAAAGGCAAACGAATAGAAAGAGAAAATAGCAATTGGCATCAACCTCCCGTCCAAAAGATAGGATAAAAAAAAGAAAAGAGAAAGAAAGAGACAGAGATAGCGGGAATAAAGGGAGTTTAAAAGAACGAGAAAAGGGGGGGGCGTGTCCAAATGGAAGGGTTAGAGGGACAGGTGCCGATAGGAAGAGAATTGGGTAAGGGAGGAGAGGGGGAGAAGGGGGGGGGGAAGGGGGGGAGGAGGGGAGGGGAGAAGGGAAGAGGGGGAGGGGAGGGAGAAGGGAAGAGGGGGAGGGGGAGGGGGAGGAGGGGGAGGGGATAGAGAAGGAGGTTGGATCGACAGGAAAAGGGGGGAGGGGGAGGGGGAGGGGGCAAGGTCAACAGGGGTCACGGGGGAAGAAAGAGGGGGAGGAAAAGGATGGAAGAAAGAAGGAAGTGAGGAAGGGAAAGGTAAAGGGAGGGAGAGTGAGAGGAAATGATGAAGTGAGGGAAGGAAGGGAGAGAGGGAGGGAAGGGTAAAGGAAAGGAAGAAGGAAGGGAGGAAAGAGAGAGAGAAGTAGAAAGGAGGGAGGAAGAGACGGAGGAAAGGAGGAAGGAAGGGAACTATTTGGGGGGGGGGGAGAAGAGGTCACGTCAAAGGAAATTGCAACAAAAAACGCGAGGAATGTGGAAGAAAGTGGAATGAAGAACAAGATAAAAATCGTGGGGAAGAGAGAGAGAAAGAACTTGGAATCAAAGGAAGAACAGGAAGAGACGAGGCTCGAGGAGAGTGGACGGGGGGGAGGAGGGGAGAGGGGGAGGAGAGGGAGGGAAGAGGAGGGGAGGGGTAAGAGGGAGGGAAGGGGAAGGGGAAGGGGAGAAATGGGGGGGAGGGGAGGGAGGGAAGAGGAGGGGAGGAGTGGAAGGGGAGGGGAGGAAGGGGGGTGAGCGAAGAGGAAAAAAGGACGGGGGAAAGGGAGGTAGGCAAGAGGAAGAGGAGAGAGGGAAGAGGAGGGAAGAGGAAAGAAGATTGGGGGGAAGGAGGAAGAGGGAAAAAAAGGTGAAGGGGAAGGGAGGAGGAGATAAGGTGAAATGGAAACAAGAAGGAGAGGGAAAAGAAGAGATAGTGAAGGAGAAGTGGAGGAGGGAGAGGAGGAAAGAGAGAGGGAGAGGGAAATACCGAAAAGAGAGTAAAGGGACAGGGATGGAAGAGGAAAAGGAAGGACGGAGACGGAAGAAGAAAGAAAGGGGAGAGGAGAGGGGAAAACAAAGAACACAGAGAAGTAGAGGGAAACATGAGAGATAAAAAGGGAGATACAGTAGATTTTAAATGAAAAAGAGAAGACGGGAGAAAGGAATAGAAGAAGAAAAGAATGGAAAGAGGGAGAGAAAAGGGAAAATGACGGGATGGGGAGAGGCTCAAGAAAGGGAGAAGAAAAAAGAAAACATACAGAAAAGGAAGAGAAGTAGAAAGGAACTGAAAAACAGAAGAAGAGAGGAAATAGAGAGAGAAGAATAGAAGAGAGATAATGAAGGAGAGGGGGGAGGTATACCCCAAGGTGTGGCGTTGTTCATATGCTCAAGAAAAGGAGAGGAATAAAGAACAGAGACTGAAAAGAAGAAAGAAGTATAGAGCAAATAAATCAGATAGAAAAGGAAGAGAGACAGAAAATAAATGAAAAACAGAATATGAGATGAAGAGAAGGATAGAAAAGGGAGAATGAAGGAAGGGGAAGAGGCAGGCCCCCAAAGTGTTTATTTAGTAAAAGAGAAGAAAAAAGAAAACAGAGAGAAGAGGCGAAGAGAGGAACTAAAAAGAAAAAAAAAACGCAGAAAACAGACGAAAGCAACAGAAGACGAGAGGGAATAGGGAGAGAGGGATGAAGGAGGTGGGAGAGACATACCCCAAGGTGAGCGGTGTTTAGTATGCTCAAGAAAAGGAAGGAAAAAAAAGAAAAAAAGAAAGAAAACAGATAGAAAAAAACAGACATAGAAAGGAAGACGAGAAGAATACAGAGAGAGAGAGAGAGAGAGAGAGAGAGAGAGAGAGAGAGAGAGAGAGAGAGAGAGAGAGAGAGAGAGAGAGAGAGAGAGAGAGAGAGACAGGGAGGGAGAGAGGGAGAGAGAGAGAGAGAGAGAGAGGAATAGAAAACGAGAAGAATAGACAAAGAAGGGGATAGAAGGGGGAGAATGAAGGGGGGGAGGCATACCCCAAGGTGTGGCGGCGTTTAGTATGCCCAAGTGCGTGTGTCGGGCTTGAGTCCCGGATGACGGTGGACAATGCGATCGATGTTTCTTAATCTTTTTCTCTCTCTCTTCCTCTCTTCGTATGCTTATGGGTTTCTTCTTTGGTAGGGTTGGTACTATTTGTATTGTTGTTTTTGTTATTGTCGTTCTTATCATTAGAATTGTTTCGTTATTATTATTATTATTATTATTATAATTATTATCATTATTATTATTATTATTATTATTATATTGTTGTTGTTGTTTTGTTGTTGTTGTTGTTTTTATTATTATTATAATTATTGTTACTATTATCATTATCATCATTGTCATTGTTGTTGTTATTATTAATATCATTATCATTATTGTTACTATTATCATTACTACTACAGTCATCATTATCATAATCTTTATTATTTTCATTATCATCGTCATCGACATTATTCCTATTATCAGCGAAGAAAGCATCGCTGTAACTATCATCATATCATCATTACTGTGATCATCGCGCTGTTACCATCGTCATCTTTACCATTACGAAACAGAGAAGAGACGGGACCATTATAGTTTTTATTACTTACTGAAGTCATCAAAATACGACGATGTTCTTATGCCGAGATCGCTGTCCGTATACCAGCAAGGAAAACAAACAAACAAACGTGAACAGTTAATCGACTATTGATATCGCCTTTATCTAATTTCTCCCTTTATCATGATTCCCATATTCCCCATTCTCTCCCCTCCCATCCCCCTCATTATGGGTCTTTATTACCATCTTTCTCTCCATCTCCTTTTCACTTATTCTCTCTCCTCTTCGCATTCCTCTTCCACACATCGACCCTCATATTTCCTCCTCATTATACATTCCTCGCATTCCTACGCATTCGCCTTCGCTGTCTCTCATTCCCCCATTTATTGGAATTCTCCTTCTTACTCGTTCTGTTCGTCCTTCCGCGCTTCTCTGCTTTTCTTGTGCGTATGTTTTATTGTTTGTTTTGTTTTGCGTTTCGAGTGTGGTGTGTGTGTTTTTTTTGTTTTTTTCGTTTCTTTTCTGTGAACCTTTCTATTTTTCTTTTCTTTTTTTTTGGGGGGGAGGGTTCTCTATGGTTCCTCATAAGGATTCTTCATTTTTTTCTCCCTCATCCCCTTCATCATCTTCTCCATCTTCTCCTTCTCCACCTTCTCCTCCTCCTCTATTTTTTTTTCTTCTTCTCCACTTATCTTTCACTCCTCCTCCTCCTCCTCCTCCTTTCCTCTATATCCCTCTTCCTCTCCACCTCCTCCTCCACCACCACCACCATCACCACCTCTACCTTCTCCTTCTCCTCTTCCTCCATGTCCTAATCCCTTTCTCCTCCTCCTTCTCCTAATCTACTTAACCTCCCTTCTTCTTCCCTTCTTCTTTCTCCTTCTCCTCCACTTTCTCCTCCATCACATCCATTTTCTCCTCCTCTTCCTCCATCCCCTCCTCTTCCACCTCCACCTCCTCCTCCCCTTCCTCCCCCTCCTCACCGTCCTCCTTCTCCTCTTCATCCACCACCTCCCCCCCTCCTCCCCCTCCTCCTCTTCCTCTCCTCCTCCTCCTCCCCTCCTCCTCCATCTTCTTCAGCTCCTTCGCCAAGCTTCCCTCACTCCTATGGCTTCGTCTCCCACGCCTCATCCTCTGAAACTCTGTGGTGTCTGTCTGTTTCCTGCATTATGGTCTCTCGTTGCACAATTCGGGACCCGAGATCTACTCAGATTGGACTGGTTACCGTGAATGGTGTGTGTGTGATTGTGTGTGTGTGTGTGTGTGTGTGTTGAATTTTGGTCATCCATCGGTTGACGTATATAAGCAAACCCACACCTTTCTCTTTTCACTTCTCTGTATGTCTAGTATATATATATATATATATATATATATATATATATATATATATATATATATATATATATATATATATATATATATATATATGATTATATCTGTCTGTCTATTTATCTACCCATCCATCCATCCATTCATGTCTATCTATCTATTCATTGATCTATCTGTCTATCCATGCATCCATCCATCCATTTATCTATCTATCTATTTTCATCAATTTATCTATCTCTCATTTATGAAAAAGTCACTTCTCTTTTTAAAATTTGCCTTATGAATCTTTTTTGTTTTTAATTTCTGTTCTATCTTGGTCGTTTAATTAGAGCACAGGAGAAGACAAAGAGGAAAAAGGAAAGGAAAGGGTGAGGGAAAACTGCCACAGAGAAAGGGGGAGGAGGAGGTGGAGGAGAAGGATGAAGAGGAGGAGGAAGAGGAGGAAGGAGGAGGAGGAGGAGGAGGAGGAAGAAGAGGAAGAGGAAAAGGAAGACGAGGAGGAGGAGGAGTAGGAGGAGGAGGAGGAGGAGGAGGAGGAGGAGCAGGAGGAGGAGGAGGAAGAGGATGTAAGGAGATAGGATGTAAAGATGAAGGTAACTAGTGGGGAGGGAAGCGAGTGGGTTAAAGGGGAGGGAGATAAAGGGTGAGAGAAGGTAAGGGAGAAAGCGAGAGTAAGTGAGGAAAAGAGAATGAGAGAGAAGAGTAAGGGAATGAGAGAAGAAGGAGAAAAAAAGAGGTTATATTACCGCACTCGTGAAGAAGCCTTTTTTTCGTCATTTTTTTTTCTACTTCCATTTTTAATAAAGGATGAGATCCGGATACCAGAGTTACGGTGAAGGAAAACAATAAAAAGAACATTGCTACGAGAATATCCTTACATTTACACAATATATATACGCCTTTTTTTTTTTTTTTTTTTTTTTTTTTTACACGCACATGAACACACATTCTCTCGGACTTTCATTGTAAGTTATATTCTCTCGTATATTCAAATTCGTTCACATGAAATAAATATATACATGAATTCTATGTTTTGTGCATGGACCCGTGTGCACTTTAACCGACGCAGGTATACTGAACATACATAATTTTATCGTTTATTATTATAATCATTATTTATCTATTTATCTATTTATTTATTTTTTCA
>NC_051399.1:48832187-48842187 GCF_015228065.2 Penaeus monodon | reverse complement strand
CCAGGGCCATGTCGTGGGCACCCTTGGCTCCTTCAACCTGCCTCAGATCACTTCCTGTTGGTGTCAGTTCCAGGTCGTGCAATCAGAGGTGGTTTACAAGGCATAGCACATGGGCGGCTTGTAGCTACGGAAGATCCCATGCCTCCTGCAGAGTGCCAGAGTCCTGAACTACATGTATATCAGCCGGGAAATCCGCGGCCCCTTAGTGCTGTGTGTGTGTCTCCAGGCTCCGCGGAGACTGTGCACGTTTTCTCGGAAGGGTTTAACGAGCCTCTTTCACTAGACTATCTCGGGGAGGCTGCACGATCCCTTGTTGTAGTCCTGCTGAGCCGACCTGCATACCTGTCAGGCCAGTCTTCACAGCAGCAGCACAAAGCTGTGGATGTGCAGTGGGTGGAGGCAGCACCAAGATGGCTTGCAAACCGGTGTTCAACAGAATGTCCTGCTGTGCACGCCTGCATCAGTGCCTCCCTCTTTTGTGATGGCACATGGCACTGTCCTTCGGGTGCCGACGAGGCTGTGGTGACGTGCCTCATGGCTCTGTCACCTTGGTTGTGGCTGGCCTTCGGGCTGGCTGTCGGCTGCATCTCCGTGCTCTCGAGCTGGTGGGGCTGGACTCTGTGGAAGTCCCGACGCGACCGCAGCTCCACCGGCTGCAGCGAGGAGGTTCTCACACCCGGCCACCACGAGTCGCCCCCGGAACCACCCGAGTATCCTGACTGCATCGACGTGGACTTCGAAACGACCGTCTGACAATACGCGCCCCGTGGGGACGATGCTCCCCCGGGGCTGGCTGCACTTCTTGGTCGTCTTGCTGCGCTTATCAATGGCTGGAATTCCTCACGCCATGGCCAGTCTAGTGACGGTGGCCGTCCGCGGCTTGCGCACAATGGCACGAGGAATACCCCTGCGTACCAGTATAATGGAGTTCGACGTCTGCCTGATCTTCGGCTGCCTAATGGGGCTCACAACCCAGGGGTCCGGCTGTCCAATGGGACACACAGCCCCCCGCCACTGCTTAGTCCCAAGAAGGAGAAGATGCACCTCAAGGCTCGCGAGAACGAGAAGCCAGCTTTGAGTCCTTCCTCTGATAAGGCCAACAGTCCCTCATGGAGTCTGACGAAGGTGAGTCATGACGAAGAGACAGAAGACAGCAAAAGCATCACAAGTGGCAAGCAGGAGTCGTACAAACCTTTAGAGGAGATGGAGTGGCCCACCTGCTTCCCTGCCCCGCCCAGCAGTCCGAGCAGCACGGGCTCCTCCCCGTTGCGAGAGTATCTGCACGAGATTTCACCCTCGCCGCCGCCCGACTTCCGGCACGAGACCTCCCCGCTCCCGCCAGGAGACCACCGCCATAACACTGCGACGCTCCCTCTGTCTCACCTGCGCCCTGAGTCGTCTCCACCGCATCCTCGGCCCCCTCACCCATCGCCCTCAGGCGGCTCCTCTTCGCCAAATGGTCTGGAACAACAGAATTCCCCTTCGCCGCCACCGAATTTCCGTTGTGGTATGTCACCAAGGCATGGCGAGGCTCCTGTTGTGGTGAAGCTCGTGTCAGAAGCTCAGCAGAAAGCTCATCGCACGCCCTCGCCGAATGGAAATCGTAGGTATGAGAGGCCGCCGTCACCACTTGGAGCTCGGCACTATGACAAGCCAACATCGCCAGCTGGAATTCGCCGGTTCGAGAGGACGCCCTCGCCGCCCATGGACTACCGGTGGGTGTATGTAAACGACCTGCAACGTCAGACATCGGTGTCGCCGCGCTCTGTCACCTCCCCGTCGTCAGGTGACCATCGACAATCCTCAGCATCATCCCCCAGCCAGGCGAGCGTCATCATGCTCTCCCCGGCCAAACTGCAGTACGACGCCATTTCTCACCACGCCCCTCGCCCTGTCGTCCCCTCCACGTCCCCCAACACCTTCAGGCTTCCTAATTCATCCCTGTACGGCCAGTCCACCACGTCTTCCTCCTCCACCAACACCTCCCAGCAGGACAGCTCCTCGCTTATCCTTTATAATTCATCCCCATCACCTCCTCTCCCCAACCTCACTGACCAGGACTCCCCGCTCTCCCCGAGGTCAGGCGACGTCCGGGAGCTGGTGACGCAGAGAGTCGTCACCCCGCCCTTCCCCCTCACTCTAGACCCTGAGGTGTACGACACCCCCAGAACCCAGCCCGAGACGCCACGCACTACTTACAGCAGCCCTAAAGCCCAGGTTGAGACGCCGCGCAGTGTGTACGACAACACCCAACCACTGATGGTGAGCCGCGAGGACCACCGCGTCCGGTTTGCTTGCGAAAATCCTGACGCGGCGAGGAGCACGGCGGTGCAAGGGAGAGCCAGTGAGAACCCTCCCACGCCGCCTCCCATTCCAGAGTTCTTTGAAAACGACGACGACGACGACGACGAAGACGCCGTAGCTCCGACGCCTCCGCCGTTGCCGAAATTCTTCGACGCGGAGAGCTCGTCGTCGCTCTCGCCTCCCATAGGGGAAGACACGGCGCCCGTGTCACCGACGCATACCGAAATCCGGCACGACGTCTCGCCTCCTCCACAGAGTGAGGTGCAGTACACCGACGTCCAGCCCGTGTCCGAGCACAAGCATAGATGTCTGCTGACGCACCCGCAGTTGAGCGTCATACAGGAGAGCCCATCGCCGCAGTCACACTCTGACAGCACACATGACAGCCCGTCGCCTCCACACCAGAGGCTGAAAACGCCGTCGCCGCCGTCAGAGCGCTCGGGCGCGGCGGACACTGAAGGGTCGCCCCAGTCAAGCACGGACGGCAGGGAGCCCGAGAGCCCGCCGCCGCAGCCGCACTTCCACATCAATACCGAGAGTCCGCCTCCACAGCCGCCATTCGACATCCACACAGAGAGTCCGCCGCCACAGCCACAGCACGGCAAGGACGACGAGTCCTCCTCGTCCTCGGAGACTTCTCCGGGAGCAATGGCTCGCAGTCCGAAGGAGGAGGAAACGTCCTCCTCCACCTCGCCGCCTCCATCTCACTCGCAGCCAGCCTCCTCGACGAACGAGAAGACGAAGGAGAAAGAAAAATCTCCTCCTCCCTCAAGTGAGAAGGAGTCCTCCTCGACGCCGTCGAGTAAGAAGGACGGCTCGTCCTCCTCTAGCAAGAAGGAGGAGAGCAGGCCTACCTCCCCCGAGCTGTACTTCAGCCTCCCGGACAACTGGCCCGCCTACCCGCCCTTCCTCTTCGGCGACTCGGACTTCCCGCCGCCCTGATCGCGCGGCGGAGGGACTGAGCTGCGGGCGGCGCTGACCGCAGCCGCGGACACTCGAGAGAAGACTCGCCAGGCTGCTTAAGTCAGCGAAAGTAAGATAAGAAAAAGAAAGAAGGAAAAAAAAATGAGATCGAACAGTGTTGCAGGAAATTAAATGAGTGTGTGATTGCTTACCAAGATCTTGTTTACACTACAAAACATGGAGTGATAAAAGTACATATGATACATATGATATTCATGAAAATAAACAAGTCGGTGTTTACAGACTGCAAATGCAGCAACGCATGTTCACAAGTGTGTACATTGCTTAAGGAAAGAGGATTCTAAAGGTACAAGTGAACAAGAGCTTTCCATAATACATAAGTGAAGTGGGATACTTGTTACACAGACAATGAGGTAGACTCTTTTCAGTGATGTGTTCAGTACCTGGCGGAGGTGAGGGAATTTCCTGATCTCCGCATAAGATGATCAACCTTGACGCTTTAGTGATGAAATAGACTCGATCTTTATGCCGAGAGTGAACGATTCCTAAAAAAAAGGATACGAACTTCTGTCTTCTTCTGTTGAACTGGAGAAATGTATTTCTTTAGGGTTGTGATATTACTAATATTTTTAAGATGATTTTGTTGACACAAAAAGAAATGATAAATCCTATGGAAATAAGTGTGATATGCATTATATTAGAGAAAGCACTTGAACGCAAGGAAGAAGTCTATACTTAGGTGTTCGGGCATTACAGAAAACGGATTCTCATTGATCGAGAAGGGCAGACTTAACTGTATATACAAACAGATGTAGATATAAAAAGAAAAAGATAAATATATCTCAATAAAAATGAAAAAAAGAAGAATGATGAATTCAAACAAGAATCAGAGGTCTTTCAAAATGAGGATGACTAATCATCCCCCTCTTCCCCTCCCTCTCTCTCAGCCACGAAATAGGCGGAAAATGAGAGTGAGGGGAAGAGGAAGGGGAATAGGAGGGGGAGGGGGAGGGGGAGGCAGGTGTGGGAGATTTACCGCACGTAATTGTGGGCGTGTTGTGGGCGACTGTGGGATGGGACGATGAGTGTGGGCGAAAGTGTAGGTAGGTATGGTCAATAAGCATTATTGATGAGCGTAGGCGTGGGAGAGAGTGTGGGCGGGAGATCTGTGGGTAAACCAACATTTTTTTTTTGGGTAATTTTGTCGTCGATGTGTACATTTCTTCGTATATTTTTCTCTTCTTTTCTGTTAAATCCAAATAAAAAGCCAAAATCTGCCAAGGTCTCCACTGGGAGCTGTATGTTTGTGTGTAAAGAGGTGTTATGAAGTGTTAAACAAATGATGTTATGATGCTTACCTTAAAGATATATATATATACATTAATATGTACTTACTGTTGATGTTTAGATGTCTTGGAAGCCTTTTTTTTCTTCTGTTTTTTGACCCGGTCCTTTCTTTCCCCACATCTCACGTGGCCTCATCTCGCCTCCTCCTTAAACTTGCCCCGCCTTCAAAAATTGCCCCCCCCCCCCCCCCCGCCTTCAACAACTCGGAAAACTTCCTCCGAAATTGACCTTCTTCCTTAACGTGATCCGTCTTTGCCCCGCCTCCTAAACTTGCCCCTCCTTGCCCCGCCTCCTAAACTTGCCCTTCCTCGCCCCGCCTCCTAAACTTGCCCATCCTTGCCCCGCCGCCAAAACTTGCCCTTCCTCGCTCCTCCGTCCCAAATTTCCGTAGCTCCTCACTTTATGCCGCCTTCGAAAGTTACCTCTCCCCTCTGGGCTTACCCTCCTCCTTCCGTATTATAGCTTCCTCTTTCTACTTTCCTTCCTCCTTACCTTACTTTCCTCCCGTACATTTCCCTCTTTCGCTCCCCCACCCCTCCCTTGATCTAGGCACTTTTCGCTTAAGTCTTTCCCTCTCTCGTAACCCCCTCCCTTTTTTCTACACATTTCTTTTCCCCCTTTCTCTCCGTTTAAACTTCCTTTTATTATTTAAATAAATTTCTTTCTCTTATTCTTTTAATAAACTTCCTTCTCTCCTCCAAATACATGTTTTTATTTTTTTTTTTTTTTTTATTCGTCTCTCTCTCTTTCTGAACATCCCTCCTTCCCTCTACACTTTTCTTCTCACCTCTTCTTCTTCTTCTTCTTCTTCTTCTTCTTCTTCTGTTTTCTTCTTTTCTTTTCTTTTTTCTTTTTTTTTCGTTTGTCTCTTGGGCTTTACAATCTTTATTGACTCTTGAACACCCTGTCTTCGTGGCTTTTAAACTTTGTCGTGCATCTGTTCCCTATTCTGACGTTGTTCATGTTCGTCCTTCTCTCCCTTCGTAAGACAGAATAGACGAAAATGAATATTAAACACTTTATTCATGGTATAGATATTTTAGTGTCACTTTCTATGACCTTATTTATCCATATTTATCTGATAATGAAATTACCTTCTATTTTATTTTGAGAAATATATTTATACTATCTTTTTTGTTAACTATTATTTTATCGAAGAGAAGATGCATTCGATACACGCAATGTTGCGTAAATGCAACACATCCGAATAACATCACTGCATCTCAAATGATCCTCATCACCTGTCCTCTATAAAATGTTTATCAGCGTTTTTTATTAGACAATCATCTTTATTTTATCAAATAATGATCATTACCTGTCTGTTATTGGGTGATTAAATTCACATTAACCATATAAAACCTCTTTCCTTTTATTACATAATTATCCTTTTTAATCATCACCTGTCTGATACGAGATAATTAAATTCCCCAACGAGTCAGTTATCAAATCTTTAGCCCCGTCAACCTGTCAATCTTGAAGCAATTATCCTCACCGATCTATCAACCTGTCATGCGTCATCACAGACCTGTCAAGTGCGTCTTCGTCTCGATAAAGAAAGGAAGAAAGAAAAAATATATAATTTACCTCCTCTTACTTCTTCTTCGTAAACTTTCTCTAGTCCCATAAATAATAATAATAATAATAATAATAATAATAATAATATACATCCTCCTCTCACCGTTGACGCTCAACTTCCTCCTGTTTCCTGTCTCCTCTTTCTTCGTAAATTCTTGTTACAGTTTTTCCTCTTTCGCTTCTTCTTCCTTTTCCTTTTTCTTTTTCCCTCTTACGCTTTCCCTTCTTCCTTTCCGCTTAGGCCTTCCTCTTCCTTCTTTTCTTCTTCTTCTTCTCCTCCCCCTCCTTCTCCTCCTCCCCCTCCCCCTCCCCCTCCTCCTGCTCCTCCTCCTCTTCTTCTTCTTCCTCTTATTCCTCCTCCTCCTCCTCCTCTTCTTCTTTATCACCAGATTCCACCTTCACGTTCGCTGACCCGCCATCCCTCCCCAATAGCGAGGTCAGAAAGGTCAAGGCGTAGGATGGTGACCTCTCCCTTTCTTCATCTGACTCTTCATCTCTCTCTCTCTCTCTCTCTCTCTCTCTCTCTCTCTCTCTCTCTCTGCGCCCTTCCTTTATTTCTCCTTATTGTTTCTCCTTTCCTTGCATATCATATCCCTCTCTCCAGTCCTGTCCTCTCGTACGATTTTAACCCCCTGTATTATTTACTTTATTTACTTAATTACGGGTATTCGTCCCATTCTCGCCCTCTTCCTACGCCCTCCTTGCCCAATAACGTCAGTGCAATCTATATGCACAACACACCTTTCCTTCCTCATGTTTCAAGCCCCTCTCCTTAGCTTCCTTCTTTTAATTAACCTCTCATTACCCTCTTTCCTCTTCCCTCTTCCCTCTCCCCTTTCCCCTCTTCACTGTCCTTAGAAGGTGAGTCTACGTGAACTTCCAAAATCAACCCCTTCGTCCCTTCACTATGAAAGCCAAATTTGCGTCTCCGAGCTGCCACATGCGTTGATACATGGATACATGGTTTCCACACAACAGTACCTGCTGTAACTCATACATACAAAGCTACCGGGCAGAAGACATTGCCATATAACACATACCATATCTACAAATAGACAATGATGATGATATTAACAGCAACACCAAAACGTTCTTCAAAAATATATAATGATAACGATATTCAGAACACAGAAAAGGTTCTACTAATCATCCATCTTTTTTTTCCTCTTCTTCTTCTGTTGCTTTTACTTCCTTCTCTCTAAAAACCGGAGTCCGACAAATTTCCCTTTAAACCACATGTGCACGTTTATAAAACCAGCTGTCACACCACCTACGAGCGCACTCAGTAACACCAACACACACCAACAAAGAACTTCTAAAGTCTGACCACCAGTTTCAGGGTCTCACAGAACTCTCAGAACTCGCAGAGGCCCTGAGACCTAGCGAACAAGCCTAGCATCTCTCAAAGGGGCTCGGGGTCTGAACAACACCCTTAGGCCTCGACGAAAGCCACTAGAGTCTGGTAACGAGGTTAGGGAGGTGGTCTCAGGGGCTTATTTTATAGCCCTGGGGGTCTACCTGACAGACCTAGGACGGGTCTAGTCTAGACGACGGTCCAAAATCTGAGAAAAAAATCTATATAAATAAAAACATAATCGTGAAGTACTGACATAAAAAATCGATGTCAAATCCGACAAATATGTGTAAATTTTATATATATATATCTCCACTAACATGTTACTCTGATTAAAATAGGGGAAGTTGAAGACCAAAAAATATATATGTTCGTGTAAATAAAGACTGATTAATTAATAAAAAAAAGGAAGCCAATTTATTAATTCTAATTTAGTGATAGATTAAGCAGTCTCTAAGGACAGCAGTCAGCTGACTAGACCAATAGTTTGATGTGAAAAAAAAAGAATTAAACACAAAACCTCGATAGTTACAACATGTTGATGTGTCTCTGTGAGATATTATGTGACAAGTGTTATAATATGTTACATTTATATGTAAAGTTTAATAAATATCTCTTGGATAATGAGTCTTTCATGTAATTACCTTTTGTCTTTAATTATTTTTTTTCTTGATTTTCTTTTCCTCCATTTTTTTTCGATTGATATAAAGGAAGGATTCTAACACGTGCGTTGTACATTTTCTTTCTTTCTTTCTTTCATCTCTCTCTCTCTCTGACTCTCTCTCTCTCTCTCTCTCTCTCTCTCTCTTCTCTCTCTCTCTCTCTTCTCTCTCTTCTCTCTCTTCTACTACCACACTCCTTTCTGTGTCTATCTATCGTCTATCTATCTATCTCTCTTCTCTCTCTCTCCTCTTCTCTCTCTCTCCTCTCTCTCCCTCTCTCTCTCCTCTGTCTCCCTCACTCCCTCCTTCCCCCCATTACTCCCTCTACTCTCCTCTTCTTCTCGTCGTCCTCACTCAATCCTACTCATCTCTCCTCCTCTCTCTTTCTTACATCTCTCTCTTCTCTCTCTTCTCTCTCCCCCCTCTCTCTCTCTCTCTGTCTCTCTCTCTCTCTCTGTCAATCTCTCTCTCTCTCTCTCTCTCTCTCTCTCTCTCCCTCTCTCTCTCTCTCTCTCACTCTGTGTCTCCCTCCCTCCTTCCTGTTCCACGCTCTACCAAGTCACGGGACTATAAAAGACTTCTGAACAGGAGAAATGCGTCCGTCACTCGAGAGACGAAACTAAATAAAACAAAAAGAAAAAAAAAGGAAAAAGAAAAACAGAGAAACAAGGGAAATAGCCATCCATCTCCTGGCCTTTTCAAGACTGTTGGGGAAAAAGTAAACAGTTTATTTCTGTTTGGCTTAAGTTTTCGTCGCTGTGATTAAGGGAGAGATTAATTAACCTAAAACGTCATTACCTTCTCATCTATTTTGCGTCTGATTAAATATATTTTTGTTGCTTCTTTTTCTGGTAAAAGAAGGAGAGGAAAAGAAACGAGAGAGAGAGAGAGAGAGAGAGAGAGAGAGAGAGAGAGAGACAGAGAGAGAGAGAGAAGTAAGAGAGGAGCGAGAGAGAGAGAGAGGGGAGAGAGGAGCGTGAGAGAGAGAGAAGCATAGAAGGAGAGAGAGAGAGAAAGAGAGGAGAGAGAGAGAGAGAGAGAGAGAGAGAGAGAGAGAGAGAGAGAGAGAGAGAGAGAGAGAGACAGATGCAGAGAGAGAGATAGAGAGAGAGAGAGAGAGAAAGAGACAGACGCAAAGAGAGAGAGAGAGAGAGAAGATAGATAGATAGATAGACAGAGAAAGAGGGAGAGAGAAAGAGAGAGAGAGAGAGAGGGAGAGAAAGGAAGAAAGAACGGAAACTCCAGTTCTCGTCCGGATACCTGGACACACGTCAGTCACACGCACCGGGAGCTTTATAGTTGACTTACACTTTCAATCACCAGTTTTCTCTCAAAGCCGTTTTTTCTGTTATTTTTATTACGCATTATAAAGAACGGGCGAGCGAACTTTAGTCATACTGATTTTATAGTATAACCAAAAGCACGGGAGCTTACACTGATGATGTTTGCAAGCTTCCTTTCTTTCTCGCTTAATTAGAAAATTCCTAATGTTTATGCTTTCGTTCTTTTCTCACTCTCTTAGTATTTCTTTCCTTTGTTCCGTTATAAAATCCTTTAGAACAACGATTTATAAAAGCCATTCACGCACACACACACACACACACACACTATCCACTCTGATTTCACAGCAAGTCTAAAATCACAGAACTTTCTTTATACCAGCCAGGTAATGTTTGCAGCAAAGACCGGAACACAACCCTGAACTAAGGCAGCCTAATCTCGAACAAGCGAAGCATATCACTGCCCGTAATTGCGTGCAAACATCACACGCGCGTGTTAGTCCCGTGTTCACATCATATTTTGAAACGGCTTCGAGTAACAAGATGTTTCCATC
>NC_051399.1:48797187-48807187 GCF_015228065.2 Penaeus monodon | reverse complement strand
TCCAGTCTGTACCAAGGATAAGCAGGCGCCGACGTCCCTCCTCCATCTCTATAACCATCACAGAGGTTATCCTATTAACGAGGCCTCTCTCCGCGTCCCCACAAGGAGATAAGTCATGGCCGGAGCATCGTCTGCGCCACCAGGAACAAAACCACAAAGTTCATCCTTGTATTTATGACGCCAATAAAACCCGGTAATATGAGAGAGGACGACACTAAACTTCGGAGGTCGATGTGGGGGGGAGTCACGGCCGGGGAAATGTAAAGGCTTACTTGCTAATGCTTTTCGGGGTTGGTAGAGTGTGGGAGGAGAGAGAGCGGGAGGAGGGAGGGGTAGTGAGAGGGGAAAGGGGTAAGGGGATGAGGGAATTGTAGGGGGGTGAGATATGCGGAAGGGGTAAAAGGGTAGAAGGAGCAGGGGGGGAAGGGGGGAGAGGAGGGTATTGGTGGTTGTGGGTAGGGAGGGAGGGTAGATGAAGGGAGGTAGGGTGTAATTTATTTTCCTTCTAGGTGGATCGTTGTTTAGGGTTGCTGATGGGGAGGGTTGGGGGTAGAGGATAGACTGCTGGTGGTTGCGGGAGTGGTGGGGGGAGGGGGGAAGGAATGGGGGACGAGGATCAGCCAGAGGGGGATAGAATGGAGGTAGTGTATATGTCTTAGTGGCTAAGAGTGCAGGCAGTGGGTAAGGATTAAGGGTGGTTTGGGAAGTGATAGCATTAGCAGTTGGGGTAGGAAGAGAAAAGAGGGTGGGGGGTAGGGTGAAAGGTGGTGGTGGTGGGGGTGTTAGTGGGGGTGGGGGTGTTAGTTGGTGTTGTGGTTGAGGTGGTGGTGTGGGAGAGAGAAGTTGTAGGAGAAAATAGTAAAGCTGTCTTTTGTTGTGGGAAAGTGTTTGTGTGTATGGGTGGGTGTGTATGGGTGGATAAATGTGTGTGTGTGTGTGTGTGTGTTGTGTGTGTGTGTGTGTGTGTGAGAGTATGTGTGTGTGATCTCTGTCAGAACATTATATAAAGAAATGCAAAAAATAATTCTATATTTTCTCCTTTGGCCCCACCCAATAATGATAGATTATAATGGTGATATTGGTAATAAGAGTAAGAAGAATAAGAATGATGAGGATGATCATAGTAATAATACTTATTATGATAATAATGATGATGAGGATGAGGATTATAATGATAATGATGATAATGGTAACGGCAGTGGCAATAATAATAATATAAACAATATTAACGGTAATGATAATAATAATCAATAATGATAATAGCATTAATAATAATAATAATAATAATAATAATTATTATTATTATTATTATTATTATTACTATAATAATAATGATAATAATAATAATGCCCATCATTATTGTCATCATCATAATAATTATAATAATAATAATAACAAGACCAATAATGATAATGATGATTATAACAATAAATATGATAACAATAACAACAACAACAATAACAATCATAATCATAATAATAAAGATGACGATAATGGCAACAATAAACTTACCCGAAGCATCGACTTCATCTCACACAATGAACAGCGCTATAATCCCATCACAGACTCTCCCGAACTAATCCTTAGCCGTACATTTCGAACAACTCACAATGGACACGCAACTCATAAAATAAATCCACATCAATCAATAAAATCACTATTGTTGATGATGCAACCAATATCTAACAGAACGATTAAAAAAAACTGAACAGTAATTGTGTATATTCTATATCAATAACCAACATAGCGAATTTTATTACTGCCGTATGCTTTAACCTACAATACTAGCATAAAAAAGAAAATAAACCTATTATAATGCTTGATTTCCACGTTGCTTAATCTGTTTATTGATAACAATGCAATTTCGCTGAGCACGTCTTGCAGTACAGCAACCAATATTTGTTTCCTCAATAATTACAAATGTTGGACTATCCCCTTCCTCGCTCAGTGTGTGTGTTTTGATCTACGAAATTTGTTTGTTGACCTTTTCTCTTGGATTTATCTCATTTTCATTGTTTGTCAGTCTCTTTTGTTTTAGCTTTGTTTGCCTGTTATGTATTTTTGTTTAGGTACTGGTCTGCCTTTTTTTATTGTCATGTGATCTTCTGTATACCTTAATCATTATTCTTACTTTCCTGCCATTACTGTTACAACTACTGTTAACATTATTATTATTAATGTTATTATTATCATTATTACCATTACTTTTTTTTCATTTTATTGATAATTATTATTATCGTATCGTTTTTACCATTATTTTCATTACCATTATCATTATTATTATCTTGCCGTTAGAATCTGCAGAAGTACTCGATCACCTTCGTTATTACTTCTATGGATATTTTGTTATCTTTATTATCAGTACTATTATTCTTTTCCTGCTAACATTGTTGCTCATTCATGCGATCTTCTTATCATAACTATTATCATCATTACTAGCATTAATCATATTACTATCATTATTACTATAATCATCATCATCACTATCATCATCCTTATCGTCATTTATCTTCACTTATTGCTTTTGTCGCTATGCTGTTGTTCCATAAGCAGCGCGGTTCTTCCTACGTCTGTTATATTATTTCCCTTGGGAGTGTAGGCCTATTTTAACAGGAAATGGAATTTTTAACACGATATCTGCAAAGCATAAGCCTATACGTTGAACATAAGTAGCATAATAGTAATAATAATAGTAATGATAATAATAATGGTAATAAGACAAATTACCAATATAGTAAAGGAAAGAAAAGGGTGATCATATTAATACTAATCTAAAATTAAAATACCTCAAGCTATGAAATAAAACATACACTACTATTTTGAGACATGAAAGTTACGAGCGATAATTTTCGCAAAAGCACTGCCCTTGCTCTAATTCCCGAGAGATGCGAGGTTTAAGTAATATATAATGTAATGATAGCCTGAACAAACACCGTGAGTTATTGAAGTTGAACAAACACAAACATCCTCGACGTTCAGTGCTAAAGATGCATACAGTTACGCGCTGTAATGCAATGTCTCATTTTAATTTCAAAATGTTTGTGATTATGTTTCAACACGCATGCCCGAGTCCTGTGACAGAATGGCGGAGTTGCCTATTCGTACTTACGGCAGGAAATGCGAATGGGTTGGGTATGCATGGGAGTCTAAAATTGGTGTTTCTCGAAATTGGGCGGCGAGGAGAAAATGGGCGTTGAGGTGCGCGTGGGAGGACTGTGCTGCGATTTTGCTATAATTTTCTTTGATTTTCTGTTTTTTAAAGGGTCGTTGAAGGATTTCCTATCATTTTCCAGCCTTTACGTGGGTTATTTTCCTTGTTTAGTCCTACATTTTCTCTGCCTTACATCCGTTTTCTATATCTGGAAACTAGTACCAGGAGCTTCGATTTTTTTTTTTATTGTTCATTTATTTTTAATTTTTTTATTATTTATTTATTTATTATTTATTATTATTTACTTTCTATTTCTTATCATTTCCTTTTTTTATTTATCTATTTATTTTGTAATATCCACCTTCATGATTGTCTGTATCACATCATCTCCAAAGTCATTCTGTTTCATAAAATCGAAGTAGGAGTGGCATAGAGAAAGAGTTCGATCTTTCTTTTATTTTAAATTTTTTTTTCCAATGTCTGTTGTAACTTTATCTTATCTATACTGCAAAAAAGTTGAATTGTTGATTTAGATAAATCATCAGTAAAACTATAGGTAGAGTGAAAAACTTTGTAGGCTTATGATAGAACCGAACTACTGTAATATTTTTTTTCTATGTGTAATATGAAAAATAACAATATTGTAATGAGCAAGTTTTTAGAAAAAGACAAATAAGGCGCTCTATAAGCAGATAGACCATTTTTAAACACATTTTATGCAAATCCCTTCCATGCAAGAAATGTAGGCCTTTATCTTCTCCTGTTTATGCAATATTTCTTTAAACTAACAATATGGAGCCTGATCTTGACATTTCTCTGAGTAGCACTTCAGTATCATATCAGTTCACGTTACGATAGGAAATGCATGTATACAAGTCCCTGTACTAAATACTAGTAGTTTCGTTGGGACGGAGCAGTCCAATCATTGACGTTATTCTGTAGAATACGAATTATCTGCTTCCTTGATTCTTTTTATTTATCTATTTACTTATTTCTTTTTATATATACATCTTTTTTATTGATTTATTATTATTATTATTTTTAGGAAAGGGCAGAGAGGCTAACTGACACATCAAGGAAGTAGCAGTAGCCTCGCCCATTAGTTTTTCAGCAATAAGCCTTTGAAATTAAAATAAACTATGTACTGTATATCAAACTTTACAATAATGATGATTACGACTAAACACGCACATCAGACGGACATCAAAGCAACGCAGCTCATCTATTATAAGGTAAGATAAATGAAAGAAGAAAAGAAAGAAAAGAAGGAGAGAGAGAGAAAAAAAATACAGAGCCAGGAGCCCCTATGATAAGCGGTCGGTCCCTTTTGTCCTGTTATCAACATCCCTTTCTTCCCCTTCTCTGTTTCTCCTCCTGGCCTCTCATTACGCTGTCTGTCGAAAAAAGGAAAGAAAAAAATGGAAACGCTGTCTGTCCATCTGTCTTCAAACAGAGTCTAAATTTATCCACAATTACAGTGAAACTCTCTGCCGGTCTTTTGCGGTATTTTTTTTTTTCTTTTTTTTTTTTTTTAAGTTCACTTCTGGTGGAATGGTGATGATGTTCATTATGTTGTGTAATATATATATATATATATATATATATATATATATATATATATATATATATATATATATATATATATATATATATATATATATATGTGTGTGTGTGTGTGTGTGTGTGTGTGTGTGTGTGTGTGTGCTGTGTCTGCGTACACCGAGTCACAGTGCACTCATGCATAATCCCCCAGGAGGCAGGTACTGCAGCAGAGGGTGTGGGCAAGAGAGGCTTTAATCATAAAGTAGACCGTCTATCATATTTGAGGAACAGATGATAGAAAGGATTTTTACATTGTTCCTGAAAACGATTGATGTTCGTTTTTTTTTTTGTTTATTTGTTTTTTTGCCAATTACTGTGGATGATTTAGAGTTCATTAGAATAATTTGCCATTACTGAGAGAATGAGAAATTTGTTGTTACGACAGTCGATGTTGGGTTAGTTACAATACTTTGTGTTTCGTTATCCCCTTTTTTTCCTGCGAGTGTGTTTGTGAATATTTGTAGTTGTTGTTATAATAATCAATGATAAAAGTTACCTCGGCTTTGTGTGTATATTTTTCCCTCTGGTATTTACCTGCGTGTGTTTATTTTTATGTCTGTAGCTTCTACCATTACCTATTTATGTCTGTGTATAACTTTGCGTCTGTCTTAGCAAAAACAAACATACAACAGTAAATTCCCAGACAGACATACTATAAATGGATTGTATTAATCGACAGTCTCTCTCTCTCTCTCTCTCTCCTCTCTCTCTCTCTCTCTATATATATATATATATATATATATATATATATATATATATATATATATGTATATATATATATATATATATCTATATAGCTATCTCTTATCATCCATCTCTCTCTCTCTCTCTCATTCTCTCTCTCTCTCTCTCATTCTCTCTCTCTCTCTCTCTCTCTCTCTCTCCCTCTCTCTCTCTTTTCCTTTTTTCTACCAGTGTTGTTTGATATAAGCATTTCTTTCCACCTTCAACTGTAGGTCTGATTTCTCTTGGGGATTCCCTTTTTAATATTTGAGGTGAGTTATTTCCATTGCCAGCGCTGAGCCATTTCTGGGAAATATGTTATTTACTTTTGTTTTGTTACTTGAGTTATTGCTTTGGTTATCTCCTTTTCTCTTTTTTTTTCTCTGTGGTTGTTTCTATGTATTCTCTATTTATCTGTGTCTGTGTGCTTTTAAATTTGTATTCTCTCTCTCTCTTTCTCTTTGCATTCCCTTCTCCTCTCTCTCTCTCTCTCTCTCTCTCTCTCTCTCTCTCTCTCTCTCTCTCTCTCTCTCTCTCTCTCTCTCTCTCTCTCTCTCTCTCTCTCTCTCTCTCGCTCGCTCGCTCTCTCTTTCCCCATATTTCCTTCTCTTATCTTTATATGTTGTCTTCTCTATTAATTCCAATGTATTATATATAGCCTTTGTACTACGATATCTATTTATATGATAATCTTGTTTAAGCCTATTAAGTCTTACTCTCTCACCCTCCTCCTACTTCCTGTTAATAAAAAAAAAACAATGTTTATATATATATATATATATATATATATATATATATAGATAGATATATATGTGTGTGTGTGTACCTGTGTGTGTGTGTGTGTGTGTGTATACATATATATATATATATATATATATATATATATATATATATATATATATATATATGCATATATATATATATATATATATATATATATATATATATTCAAATAAATTAGAAAATCTTTTCTTCGTCTCTCTCGTTTAACATTCCCCTTCTCATCTTTCTCCGTCTTTCTCATCCACCTGAGAGAGAGAGAGAGAGAGAGAGAGAGGGAGAGGAGAGGAGGGAGAGAGGAGAGAGAGAGGGGAGGTGAGGAGAGGAGAGGAGAGAGAGAGAGAGGGGGAGGAGGGTGGTAGGAGAGGAGAGAGAGAGAGGAGGAGAGAGGAGGGAGAGAGAGAGAGAGAGAGAGAGAGAGGAGGAGAGGAGGGAGGGAGAGGAGAGAGAGAGAGAGAGAGAGAGAGAGAGAGAGGAGAGAGAGAGAGAGGGAGGGAGGGAGGGAGGGAGAGAGAGAGAGAGAGAGAGAGAGAGAGGGGTGAGGGAATAGACAAAAACGGGAAATGGGAGGAAGCGATGAACAACGGATAGGAAATTCGGATAAAAAGGAAGAAAAACAAAATGGAAGAACGAGGACGAACACTTTTTTAAAAAATCCATAAATAGAGAAACTCAAAGACAGAAAATGGAGGAAGAGAGAAAATCAGAGAAGATAGAAAAGAGAGGAAGAGAAAAAAAGAGAAGAGAGAAAATCAGAGAAGACAAAAAAGGGAGGAAGAGAGAAAAAAAAATAAATAGAAAATCGAAGAGAAAACATCTCAGAAAGAAAATGGAGAAAGAGATAAAAATCAGAGAAAACAGAAAATGAAGGTCAGAAAGAGAGTGGAGGAAGAGAGAAAATCGGAGAAGACAGAAAATCGAAGAAGAAAGGAAATCTAAGAAAATGGAGAAAGAGAGAAATTCGGAGAAAATCTAATAAAATGAAGGAAAGAGAGAAATTCGGAGAAAGAAAATAACAAGGCAAACATCTCCCAAGGACTCTCATACGAGGCCGGCAATGCGTCAATAAAGTCTCCTTTTATGCCATGATATTATTAGCCTTTGATGTCTGATTTGCGAAAGGTTCTCGTGGGACAGACGGAGGGGCAAGGCATGCTGTTTTATCTAGCTTCTAGTATTTTTGTCATCGTTATTTTTATTGTTAATGTTACTGCAGTTATCCGTTTAAGTTGCCATATATTATTTTTAATGTTATTGTCATTATTGTCATTATGACTAACATCTGGACGATATCATATGTTATTCTTGCTTTTCTTTTAAGCTATTGTAATTGCTTGTTAAATGCTGTTGACGATCATAACTAGTTCACAAACTACTACTCATGTTGCAATTTGCTTTCGCCATTATTATCAATATAAATCAGTATTCCTTAGCATTCCCACAAACAATATCATTATTAATTTCACCATCATTCACAACTACTTTTACTATTACCATCACTATCATTATCATCAACATTACAACTGACATCATAATCATTACTGTTACAATAATTATCTTTATGTTTATGTGTAAGAAATAGAGATTCAACAAAGCAGAAGAAAAAATTCATACCTGTATAAAAAAAAAAAATCACTTCATGAAACCATGATTTCCACTGGTAATGTAAGTAGTAATAATGTTGCGGACAACAAATATAAATATTCACTGAAGACCTTACCAAGCCTGGAATGACTCGCTATTCAATAAAGGAGAAAACCAATAATAATATCTGGAACGAGAGCAGCAGCATCATTGTAAAAATGCCAATAACACAGATGGGTGCTTCTACGTGTACACACACACACACACACACACACACACACACACACGCACACACACACACACACACACACTCACACACACACACACACACACACACACACACACACACACACACACACACAAAAACACACACACACACACACGCGCGCGCGCGCGCGCGCGCAAACACACACGCACGCACGCGTACACACACACTAACATACACACAGATTCCCAATAACCTTCACCTCCCCCCATCCCACACACACATTAACCCAGTTATTCACACAAACGCACACGCACACTGACCTACATATCCACACAAACACGTACCCATAAAAAGAGAGAAAAAACACACAAAAACAAAAAGCAAAAAACAAAGAGAACAAAAAGAAAAGAAAAAAAAAACAGACGCCTAACAATAACAGCTGCCTGCCTCGGCTCCCCCAGTCACCCAGAACGACTCTCACCATTATAAAAGTTTGTCACTATCATTTATAGAACAATTAAGGCAGCTGCCAGATGCACAGTGTGGCAGCAGGGAGGTTTATTGTTATTGGTTAGTGAGTGGACGATGGACGGGGGCAAGTTTGTCAATTATTGGACAGTTTTCAGCGACTGTTCTTTTTTGTCAGTTATATATACCTGGGGAATGGGACGCTGATCTTGTCTCGGCGTTTTGTGTTCAGGTTTAAAACGTTTGATTTTTAAGGTCGGGTTTTTGTTACGGACAGGGGAGGATTGGTATAATTGGGAGGAAGTGTGGGTGTGATTTGTATAAATGGTAATGGAAAGGAGAAAGAATTAGGATAACAAATGCATTGATTGATGAAATGTGAAGACAGGTATGAAAGAGGAATAGATAACTGTAGAAACCGATTAACAGCTGCAGAAACCAATTGATTCCAGACAAAATACTTTAACATATAAATATCTAGATGAAAAGGGTTGATAGACAGGTTAAAAACAAACAAACAAAAAAGTACAAATGCCTGTGCAAACCTATTAATCATAGACTAAATCCATTTACAAGTTTTAACAAGAATCCCAACATATGAAAAAAGAAAAATCACTCAAAATTTCCAGAGAGAGAGAAAATGAAACGTTACTGGAAAGCTATGCTATTAATGATCTTAATAAATGAGCTAATTATGCTAATGATATTCATATTCTGTCCACAGAAATGAGAGAAAGTGTTCGCGTCACAGCGTTGCTATATCTGACGGTCAGCTTTAAGGAGTAGTTAGCCAAACCACATTATATAAACACTGTATATACACTGTATGACTGTATGCTTTGTATGGAGAGCGAGATGAGGCAGAATGGGACGAACAAAACATAATTAACTAATTAATTTGGATTCTTTTTGATGTTTTAATTACCGCTCTCATGAAGTGCCTGATGGCTAATTCGTATGTGTGTGTTGGTTATATATGCTAACGTGTAATAATAAATTCAATTTTCAAAAGTATTTTGTGTGTGTGATTTCATTATATAAGTATTGAAAGATAAACGAGAGTTAGTTTACTTAGAAATAAAAATTTGAGATACGTTATATATAATTTTTCCTATGATAAATATTATGATTTAGTAAACGCAGTCTTTAAAGATTGTGTAAGCTTGGACGGAAGCAGGCAATATAAAATGGTAATGACGACATAAATAAGAGAAAATGAATTAAATCCGAGCATACGTATCTACCAAAATGTTTACTTTAAGATTTATATTCCTTTTCCGGCAAAATAATTTTCGTTTCTTCGATATGTTTTTGAGGGAGAGAAGAAGAAGCAGGAGATGAAGATGAAGCAGAAGCAAAAAAGAAGATATAGAAGAAGAAAGAAGAAGAAGAAGGAGAAGAGCACGAAGAAGAAGAGGAAGAAAGGAGAAGAAAAGGAGAAGAAGGAGAAGAGGAAGAAGAAGAAGAAAAAGAAGAAGGAGAAG
>NC_051399.1:48769687-48772187 GCF_015228065.2 Penaeus monodon | reverse complement strand
CCAAAGTTCAGACCACTTGGGCTAACAGCCGGGGACGTAGATGGCGAAAGCAGGACGTAGGAAGGCAAATGAAGTCGGTTGCCGAGAGTCTTTGCGGTAATAACACCAGGAAAAATCAGGCATTCGGTGTAATATCTGGTTTCTTGAGTCGTGTACGTCGGAGGGACAGGACTTTATGCGTAAAAGCCTGGGTCTTAGATTTTTTTTTAAATAGAGCAGCTTCGAAAGAAGTCAAGTTGACTAGGAGAGTGTGAATGAGAATGTGTGTTAGTGAGAGAGAGGGAAAGGGGTGGGGGTTATATTAAGAGAGAGAGGGGGGGTGACAATTTGAGAGAGAGAGAGAGATAGAAAGAGGGAGTGTTGACAATATGAGAGATGGAGAATCGGAGGGTTAGAAATATAGACAGGGGCAGAAAGTAAAACAAAAAGTACAGAACAATTACCAAGCCAAAGCCGTCGCCACGAGCCCACCACCCAACCGAACACAAGGCAAAAGGCAGTGGCTAGAGGCGGCAAAACGCGAACACTTTTTTCTTTCAATTTATTTCATCAGTTTTCGGAGTTTCGTTGATTTTTTGCCTCCCGCTGTGCTCTGTCTCCCACGTCAAAGGAGGGATATCGATCCTTCTCTTTTGTAAGTTCATTTTTGTAATCTTTGTAACTCCTTAATTATACAGCGATTACGCAAACAAGACGTGTTTTATTCTAAGGGTATCAAATTTATCAGTAACATCAAATATGCATCAACTATCAACCATCATCTATCTTTATATATAGTACGCATTATCATTTACGTCAGTTTTATATGCGATTAATAAATACATCAATTATTATTTATCATAGCATATCAGTCAAGTAATGTGTGTGTGTGTGTGTGGTGTGTGTAGTGATGTGTGTGTGTGTGTGTGTGTGTGTGTGTGTGTGTGTGTGTGTGTGTGTGTGTGTGTGTGTGTGTGTGTGTGTGTGTGTGTGTGTGTGTGTATGTGTGTGTGTGTGTGTGTGTGTGTGTGAGCGTGAATGTGTGTATACAACTATCTGTGAATATCCACATATATACTTTTGCAAATGTATGAAAACATGCATGGAAATTTCGTATATTTGCTTCTGGGTAATTGAATACATGTTTACGGAAGTGTTAATGATATGCTTTAGCGTGAATGCTCCTCGAATTAATGTTACCCAATCAACTTACGCAACCACATTAAGAATCGCAGCTCATTCTGAACTAAGCCCCCTTGCGTTTATCTAATCCTTACTTCCTCTAACTTCGCAAATCAAGAGCTTACGGCTATCCCCTATCATTACTATTACAGTATCTGCACCTACTCCTCAGCGATCCAATTCATACAGATGTCTCGTGTTTCTCGCTGCACTCGTGTTTCGAACGCAGTATTGAAACCGTCGTTTTTTATCCGTAGACTTTTAATTACTTTTGGCCGGGAGGAGGTCGCTATCCGTCCCCTCAGTCGCTCCAGGGGTTGTTATTGTCCTCTTGTAGTGTTAAGAATAAGGATTTATATACTGCATTTGTTTTGTACTGTCTCTGGAATGTTTGTCACCCACCCTTTTTTGAGACTTTTTTAAGTCTCCAATCTTTCAACCCCTCTTTCTCTCTCTCTCTCTTTCTCGATCTCTCTTCTCTCTCTCATTCCTCTCTCCTCTCTCTCCTCTCTCTCTTCTCTCTTCTCTCTCTCTCTCCTCTCTCTCTCTCTCTTCTCTCTCCTCTCTCTCTCCTCTCTCTCTCTCTCTCTCTCTCTCTCTCTCTCTCTCTCTCTCTCTCTCTCCCTCCCTCCCTCCCTCCTCTCTCTCTCTTTCTCTCTCTTTTCCCCACTCTCTCCCTCCCCTCTCTCTTTCTACTCATACACCTTCCTCTCCTTGCTCCGGGATGTAGAAAGTGAAATATTTTTGGTTGTCCTTTCCTACTCTTTTTATTCTGTTGTTGGCAGAGAACAGACTTTGCTCTGCAGTTCAACATCATCTAAATTTTGTTCAGGTATAAAAAAATAGGAGAACTTGAAGCAATAAATGGACTATATAACAAAAGCAAAACAGGATAAACTCATTACTCCTGTTCCTGTTGTTGTTGATGTTGTTGTTTGTGTTGTTGTTATTATTGGTAGTATCATTCGTAAAACTTTTATCATGGTTACTCTTGTTTTCTTCTTATCCTATCTCCTTCATGATCATCTCCCATCCCTTTCCCTTCCTCTTTCAATATCTCTCTTTATCTTATGTTTGTCTTTGTCAAACAGAAATAATGGAATAAAACAGCGAAAGCAACAATCTCATTCATGACAGGAAAACAGATAATGACAACAATAATTATAATAACAATAATATTACTACTACAAATAATAATAATGATGATGACAATGAAAATAATGATAATGATAATAATAATAATAATGATGATAACGATGACGATAAAAACAACAATAATAATAACGAATGAATAATTAAATAAATAAATCAGTAAATTCCCTTCTGTCCATCATTTGCA
>NC_051399.1:48744687-48762187 GCF_015228065.2 Penaeus monodon | reverse complement strand
ACAGAGAGAGAAAGATAGTGAGAGTGTGTGTGTGTGTGTGTGAGAGAGAGAGAGAGAGAGAGAGAGAGAGAGAGAGAGAGAGAGAGAGAGAGATGAGTAAGAGTGAGACAGACAGACATTAAGACCGAGACAGAGACAGAGAGAATGAGAGAATGAAAAAAAAATAGTGAAGATGCATAACAGAACATAAACAGCATATAAACAAACAGACAAGCAAATAATAATATGACGAAATACGAACACACAAAAAAAAAATCACCAAAGAGAAGAGAAAAAAATGAAACACAATGAAACAAAGCCTCATTTCGAATCAGAAGTGTAGTCAAGAAATATGTTTGTGTTGTGAAAGTAATTTATCACTTACTGACCTTTCATTCCAGCTCGCTTGCGAAGGGGAGAGAGAGGTTAGGGCTGGGGGGGGGGGATAAGGGCGTAGGCAGGGGGTGGTAGGGGGGGAATGAAACTAGTAATGGACTACTTAGTCACTAATCCTCTCCTCTCCCCTCATCTCTCCTCCCCTCTCCTTCCTCCCCTCATCTCCCCTCTTCTCCTCTCCTCTCTGTTCTCTCCCCTCTTCTTATAATCATCTCTTGTCTGTCTGTCTGTCTGTTTCTATTTACTTCGGTTTACATTTTTGTCAGTTTGTCTTTCTGTCTCTGTTTTCTTGCTTATCTCTCATCAATCCTCTTCCTCCCTCTCGCTATCTCCTCTGTCTCATCGTCTACCTTCATCTTCCTCTCCCTTTCTCTCTCTCTCTTCTCTCCTCTCTCTCTCTCTCTCTCTCTCTCTCTCTCTCTCTCCTCTCTCTCTCTCTCTCTTCTCTCTCTCTCTCTCTCCTCTCTCTCCTCTCTCTCCCTCTCTCCCTCTCTCTCCTCTCTCTCTCTCTCTCTCTCTCTCTCTCTCTCTCTCTCTCTCTCTCTCTCTCTCTCTCTCTCTCTCTCTCTCTCTCTCCTCTTTCCCTTGGACTTTCCACATTTTACCAACTCTGCCCCTTTTCTTTTTTATTACCTCCGCATTTTATATCTTCATCTCGCTCTTTATTGCAGTTCATTCTTCTCTGCTCTCTCTTTCATTCTTCCCTTCTCTCTTTTCCTCATGTTCTTTCCCTTTTCTCTTTCTTTCTCTTTCTCTTTCTCGCTAATCCGATAATACTATCTCGCCCATCCACAGCTAACGACCCCATTCATCTCCACAAAATACAAAAAGGGGAAAAAAAGACTCGTTTAAAATCCAGAATAATGGCAACAAAATGCCCACAAGGCCGCCATGCTAAACCCCATTTTCTGTCGTATCGGGAGAAAAATGGGAAGACGTGAAAAAGAAAACGTTTAGAGTTAGACCCCATACTCTTCTAAGTGTAACAATGCTCCAAAATTCTTAGAATTATCGAATACACTACAAGATAAGAAAAAAAAGATAAAAAAGAAAATCGAATGTAGAGTTGTTTACAGACGCGCATTAGTCCGAAATAGTGCTGTGGGGTGCCAGTTGATGATGCCATCCCGAGAGCCAATTAGTGCCGAGAGCTGAGCATGGCCACACTTAAGCTCGCTAATCTGACTGACGTATGTGGGTCTGCCTCACAATATCGGTTTATTTCTGTCGACGGTTCAGAGAGGCATGAATGATGCATGGGATGGTTACGAGGGCGAGGAGAGAGCGTATGTGTGGCTGTGGACGTGAGTGGGAGGAAGCGTAGGTAGACAGGTAGAACAGGATGGGAGTGTGTGTGTATTGGCGGGGGGGATGTATGTGTGTGTTATGTGTGTGTGTGTTGTGTGTGTGTGTGTGTGTGTGTGTGTGTGTGTGTGGTGTGTGTGTGCTTATGTCGACAGACATATATACACAGAACTAAATGGTGATTTTCTCATGGATAACTCTTTCTCTGAATAAACCAGCCAATTCCTAATGAAAGTATTCAAGATCATGACAAAAAAACGAATTACGAAATACCTGGAGAAAAGACTACGATATCAATACCAATTTTAACATCAGTAAACACAGGGCCATAATTTATCGCTCATTTGCCTGAACCCCTTTATTCCCTCTTCTCTTCCAGCTCCATCATTCGTAATCCCTTCCTCCGATTCCTGCTTTTCCCTTTCCTCCTCCTCCTCTTCCTATTCCTCCTTCTTCTAGTTCTACTCCTATTCCTACTCCTCCTAATCCTCTCCTCCTGTTCTCACTCCTTATTCCTCCTCCTATTCCTACTTCTCCTAACCCCCTCCTCCTATTCCTACCTCCCCTTTCTCCAGTTGTCCCGCCTCCCTATTTATTCCCATTCCTTCCCTTTCCTTATCCATTCTCTTCGCTCTCCTTCCCTCTTTTTACCCCCTCTCCTTTTTCCTTACATTCCTCCTTCCCCTCTTTCCCCTTACCATTTTTCCAAACAAACAAACCAACAAACAAAAACAGCAACATTAACAAAAACAAAAAGCGATCGAGTGTCCGCAGGGAGAAGGGGAGGAGGGAGGGGAAGGAGGGAGGGGGAGGAGAGAAGGGGAGGAGGGGAAGAGGAAGAGGGGGAAGGGGTGGAGGGGGAAGGGGAGGAGGGGAGCGGAGGAGGGTGAAAGCCGGGGGAAGGAGGAGAAGGGGCGGTGCGAAGGGGAGAGGGAAGGTGGAGGTTGGACGAGAGCAGAAGGGGAAGCCGCCAGGAGGGGGAACGGCGAGGAGGGTAAGGGAGCAGGGGGATGGGGAGGAGGGGAATCGGGTGGTGAAGGGCAGCTAGGAGAAGGGCGCTGTTGGGAGGGAGCAGGGGAAGGGCGAGAGTCGGGTTACTACATTAGGGGAAGGGAAAGGAGGGGGAAAGAGGGAGGGGAAAGGAAACGGAAGGGGAAGGGGAGTGAGGGGAAGGGGAGGAAAGGGAGGGGAGGAGAGGGAAGGGGAGGGGGGGAGGGGAGAGGGGAGGGGGGAGGGGGAAGGGGGAAGGGGAGGAAGGGGAAGGGGGGGAAAGGGGGGAAGGGAGGGAGGAGGGGGAAGGGGAGGAGGGGGAAGGGGAGGAGGGGAAGGGGAGGAGGGGAAAGCGGGTGGGAAGGGAGGAGGGGAAGGGGGTGGGCGGAGTCATGGACGCTTTCGAAATGTGAAATGAAACGGAAGGACAAATTAATAGCTTTCGATATTTTTTGTTTGGGTCGGTGGAGGAAGAGGAGAAGGAGAAGGAGGAGGAGGAAGAGAGAGGGGGGGGGAAGAAGAGGAGGAGGAGGAGAAGGAGGGGGAGGAGGAGGAGGAGGAGGAAGAAGGAGGAGGGGGGGGGGAAGAAGAGGAGGAGGAGGAGGAGGAGGAGGAGGAGGAGGAAGAGGAGGAGGAGAAGGAGGAGGAGGAAGAAGAGGAGGAGGAGCAAGCAGATTAGGAAGTTGAGAAGGAGGAGGCGATGGATAAGGGGGAGGAGGAGCAAGGGGATTAGAAGTCATTGGAAGATAAGGAAGAGGAAGAGAAAAAGGGAAAGGAAAGATGAAGATCAGGAGAAGAGGAAGAGGAAGAGGAAGAGGAAGAGGAAGAGGAAAGGAATAAAAGGAAGGAAGATAGGAAAGAAGAAGGATAAGAGAGAATGGAGAGACAATGAGGGAGAGGTGGTGAATAAAAGGAAGGACCAGGATTAGCGAATAGGGAGAAGAGAGGGAAGAATCAATTTGTATCTTTCTTCATATTTTTTTCCCTCTTCTTCATCCTACTACTATTATTACTCTAATCATCACTTACTTTTCCGCACTGTATACATGTGTTGCCAGTACCGTATAGCAGGTTGTGCAAAATTCAGTAACAAAGAGAGAGATGAGGACAGGATTGGCAAAGAAAAGTGCGAGATGGAATGAGAGAGAGAGAGAGAGAGAGAGAGAGAGAGACAGACAGACAGACAGACAGACAGACAGACAGACAGACAGACGTATAAATAAAGCCAGAGAACCAAAGAGAGAACTATAGACAAACACGGATAGAGAGAGAGAGGAGAGTGAGAGAGAGAGAGAGAGAGAGAGAGAGAGAGAGAGAGAGAGAGAGAGAGAGAGAGAGAGAGAGAGAGAGAGAGAGAGAGAGTGAGAGAGAGATAAAATTAGGAAAAGAGAGAGACAGAGTCAGAGACAAGAGAGAGACAGAACAAGAGAAGGAGAACCAAAGCCAGAAACAGATCGAGAAAGAGAAAGGGAGGAAAAGAAAGAGAGATTTAGAAAGAAGTCGAGAGAGAGAAAGGGAGAATTAGAAAGAAATCGAGAAAAAGAAAGATATCGAGAGAGACAAAATGAGAAAGATATCGAGAGAGAAATAGAGAAATAGAAAGAGAGAGAGATATAGAAAGAAAGAATTACAAAGAGTTCAAGAGAGAGAGAGAGAGAGAAATGCATCCTCCAGACACGCAATATTGAGACTGACGTATTGGAAATCCTTCCTAATCGCCGTCCATCTTTCAGTCCATCAATTACAGGGTCGAAATTGACAATAATAGCAGCGTCAGTCAACCTTTCAGCGGCTTAGATCCAACGGCCTCAAGAGAAACGTCTGTTAAGTGGAGACACGACCTCTGTAACTTATGTATATTGAAACGATTGGAAAGGTAGACGGTATGGGAGAGGGAGTAGGGTTGCTGGTTGTGATTTTGTAGATATGGAGTAAAATCTGTTGTAGATTTTTTTTTTCTGGTTTGTTGCTGTTGCCTTTATCGTTTTTGTCTTTATTGCTGATATTACTTCTGTGATTGTTATGATTATCATTATTATCATTATCATTGATTATTATTATTGTTATTATTATCATTATTATTAGTCTTATTATTATCATTATTATTGATGATGATGATGATGATGATGATGATTAATATTATTGTTTTTTATCATAATCATTGTTCTTGTTATTCTTGTCATTATTGTCATCATTATCATTATTGGTATTATTACTATTTTAAAATATCTATATCATTAGTATTATTGCTGTCACCGTTATCATTATTATTATTATTTTATCATCAATATCATAAGTATTATTATTACTGTTATTCTTAAAACTACCATCATCAGCTTTTTATCATTACCACTATTGTTATTTTTGTTATTGCTTTATTACTACTATTACCGCTAGTAGTATCAGGAGTGGTGATGATAATAACGTGTATGATAATGACCATAACAAAGAAAATAATAAATGAGGAGAAAACCACCACAAAAAAGAAAGAAAGAAAAAGAAGAAGATGTAGAAAAAAACAATAAATAAATATACGCGTTTTCCCTCACGCGAATCAAAAATAACCCAAAAGCCTGGAAAACAAGTGAAGCTGGGATTCGCTGGGCTTTGAAGCTCTCGGATCCCCCGTTTAACAATGGCTTGTTATCTCCAGGTGAGTGTCCATGGTGATAATAATCCCCAGACACGATGACGTCATGATCTGTTTGCTTGCGTGATTGGGCGGAACGATTGTCTATCACGTGTATTCCGTTCGTGAGCCAATTTGGGGACTTGGCGTCGCTGTCTCGCTGTCTAACTAGTCATCGGTTTGTTTTGTTTTATATTTATGTCTCCATACGCCTGTCTCGGTGGGTTGTTAGGTGTGTCGTATGTATAATACCATACACGCATGCATCAATTAGGGTGTAATTAACAAAAAATAAGAATAGAAATAAGAAATTATAAAAAAAAATAAATAAATATAGTTTTATGATATAAAATATACAAACTGAATAAAATAATATTTTATTAATCTGGATCGTTTAAAATGGCTTGTTATTAGGTGAGTGTCCATGTGATAATAATCCAGATAGATATGTATGATTGTTTTGTTGGTGATGTGGGCGTGACGTTGTCTGTGTGTTGTTGTGAGTTGGGGATTGCGTCGCTGTGTTCGTGTTACTAGTATGGTTGTGCTGTTTGTGCTGTTTAGATATTATGTGTGTATACGCTGTCTGGTGTGGGTTGTTAGGTGTTGTGCGTATGTATTAGTAATACAGCATGATCAATATTAGTGTTGTATATATAATAATATATATATATATATATATATATATATATATATATATATATATAATATATATATATATATATATATATATAGTATTATATATGTATATATATATATATATATATATATATATATAATATATATATATTATATATATATAATATATATATATATATATATATATATATGTATATTTTTATTTTTGTTTTTTTTTTTTTTTTTTTTTTTATTTTTTACGGTAGGTTCATGTTTGAGCCGCTGTGGTCACAGCATGATACTTAATTGTAGTTTTCATGTTGTGATGATCTTGGAGTGAGTACGTGGTAGGGTCCCCAGTTCCGGTGTTACCTTTTAGGTAATCATTCTCTATATCTATCCGGCTTGGGACCAGCACTGGCTTTTGCTGGCTTGGCCACCCAGTGGCTAGGTAGGCAATCGAGGTGAAGGTCCTTGCCCAAGGAACTTCATCGTATCTCGGTTCGATTTACCTTAAATTATTTAAATCAGCGCGCGTGCTCACATACGCGCGCGGGCGATGCGCATGGATGCACCCACGCACTTGGATGCGGCGATATATAGATTTATTTATTTATATATGTACACACACACACATATATATACATATAATATATATATATATATATATATATATATATATATATATATATATATATATATTAGTTGTGGTTGTGTGTTGTGTGTGTGTGTGGTGTGTGGTTGTGGGTTTTGTGTGTATTATATATATATAATATATATATATATATATATATATATATATATATATATGCATATATATATATATATATATATATATATAATATATATAATCATATAAATACTAATAATAATACACACACACACATACACACACACACCACACCACACCACACACACACACACTATATCATAACATATATAATATATATATAATATATATATATATATATATATATATATATATATATATATATATATATTTCTTTACATGTCCATAAATACAAAGACTATAGTAAAAATGGCAAATTCATTATTCTATATGGAGATAAAGAAAATTTCTTTCTTAAAGCATAGTATGGCAGAGTAAAGCCATATACTTACCGCCCCCTTTAATTGCTCAAGGGCTAGCAAACTTAAAGGATTAATCATGTTACAATAGGGAATTCCTGAAACAATAATCCGAGGTATAAAGGAGGTTATATTGTCAGAGATGCCCTATGTACCTTATACTATCTGATTAGAAAATTCTTTGAAATGCCACTCTAAGATTTAGTGTTCCAGCGTCCTTTATAAGCTCTGTTGCAGAGTTTGCCTATATTGTACGCCAAGAGGTTTGTGCCGCCACTACCCCATTGTAATTGAAATTTGATGGGATTTAACCGTAGAGTTTTCCGATATAAAGACTTGAACCAGAGATTTTCCTGATAACTGTTTGTATTATCGTTCTTGTGCTATTTTCGTTGTTATCACTTTTGCCATCCGTTTTTCCATGGATGATATTAGTAAACAAGTATTTTGGTAGTTAGTTTAATACAATTATCAATATAATTTAGTTGTAATCATTTTTACAAACTATTTTTTAATCATCGTTACTATAGTTCTTTCTGTTACTCTTCGTGTTACTACCTTGCACGTACTTTCGTCCTGTAAGGTAACACAATAACATAAGATATTCACGGACTTTGAAACTACTTAAGAACTTTTGACTATCATTATTGCACTTGTTAGTAGTAGTTAGAGTTTCATCGCCTTATTATTCTCTTTTTAGTATTCTCATTTTTATCATTATTGTTGTTGCTTTCCTACGACTATTATTAGTATCATCACTTTGATCGTTATATTCATTTCAACTGCTAATATTAAATATATTTTGATAACCATTTCTATTAGTATCATTGTCATCACTACCGTTACAGTCGTATTATTATTAGTAGTAGTAGTAGTATCATCGCACTCCTTATTACTGTTTTTATTATTTACTATTAGCATAATCATAAACATTAATAGTACAACCCTCCACACTTCATATACAACCTTCTATCACTTCCTTCTGGTTATACTTTTGAACAACTCTCTATACCTTTCTTAAACATAAGAATCCCTTCCATCTCTTCCATTTTCCATCAACCTCACCCCTCCACCCTCCCCCAATGTCTCCCACTTTAACAACCCTTCCCCCTTCATCTTCCGTCCCCTTCCTTTACCCTTCCTCGTCTTATCACCTTTCCTTCTGCCTCTATTTTCTACCCCAATTCTGTTCCTCCCAGGCGCGACCATCTACCTCTCCCTGTGACGTCACTGTAACATTCCTCCCACCCTTCCTTACTACCATCTACCAATTGTTGTTTCTATGACGTTACAACCATTACAACCATGTTATCTTTCCTACGCTTCCCTCCCCTACTCTCCTAACAGCGCAGCGACTCCAACCACTCCATCCCTTTCCCCACCCCCCTACCCCAACCTTTCCCAACAACCGCCTACCACACGATAATACCGTGACGTCACAACCACTCTAACCACACCATCCCTCCCCCTCCCCCCTCCCCCTTTCCTCGCCCGCCCCCCGTGACGTTACAACACCTCCACCAACCAACACCTCCACCAACGGCACGTCCCCAACCAGACCACACGCGCTTCTGAAGACTTTTTGTGCCGACGTGCGTGTGGAAAAGAGCGGGCGGTTCCAATAACGCCAAGTTTTGTGGGCCCCGTATTCCCGTATTCTGTTTACGGTAAACAAGGGTTCGTCGTATTTTGCTGCGAAGGAACAAAAGATTTTGCTCTGTCTTTCGGGAAGAGAAAGGTTTGACCAGGTAAACCTCAGACCTTTTTTATTTTGTTTTATTTTATTTATCTATTTATTTTTTGGGAGTGTCTGGGATGTTGATGGTGGGAGAGACAAGTAGGGGGGAGGGGGTATCCTACCGGAAAACTCTATACTTGTCGACTTTTAGAACTTTTGCCCATTATAAGACTTTTTTGTATTGCTATTACAATTATTTTGACGTGGGGGGAGGGGCAGGGGGATGGGATCTAGGAGGCGGGTCCTAGGGAGCTGATCCTAGGGGGCGGATCCTAGGGGGGGGGGGGTCTTAGGGTCCAGGGGAGGGAGTGGAAAAGTAAAATATGCAGGAAGATATTTCTCGTTATTGCATGGCTCAGCAACGAGAAGTTATGACTGAGTAACCGAAAGTGATTCTTCTTCCCTTTTCTTATTCTTTTCTTCTCGTGTTTTTCGTAGTTTCGTTTCTCCTTCATCACTTTCTTCATCACTTTTTTTTTCATCGTTTTGTTTCCTTTCATTTTTATAAATTTTCTGTCAGTTAGTTTTATTATCAATTGCCCTTTTTCTTTATTCTCCTCTTATCATTGTACAATCCCATCGTTTCCAATCTCCTCTCCTTCATTTCCATTCTTTTACATCTGCATCTCCTTCGTCGCGTACATCCTCTTGCTCTTGTTTATTTATTTTCTTATTTATTTATTTTATCTTACTCCTATTCATCTATCTTTTCTTCCTCTTCCTTTGCTCTTTCCTCCAGTTCTTTATCTTCGTGGAACAACAAGTATCCACCATTTCTCTTATAAATAACAAGTGTTCATACAGCCAAATGAGTTTTTGGATTATGCATATGGATTTTTTTCAGGCCTTAATTAGATCGTTAGCATTTTTTTTTTAATTACTGACTCTGATAATGTTGATTGTTTTCCTGGTATTGTTTAAGCTGTTTTATTTGTTGTTGTTATTGTTATGAGGCTTTCAGGAATTTTATAATTTGTCCTTATCAGTTAGTATTTTTTATCATTTTGCTGGTTTCTGAATCCTTCTCAAACTCCTGTTTCCTGAGATTCAAAAAGCGGATAATAGAGTTAATGGGAACACTAGACCTTGACAAATTGAAGTAAACAAAGAAAATAATATAGGAAGAGGGGACACGGAAGAAGTAGATGTAAAGGAGGAGGGAAATGAGGAGGAGGATGAATAGGAAGAAGAAGAGGAGGAGGAAGAGGAGGAGGAGGAGGAATAGGAAGAAAAAGAGGAGGAGAAGGAGGAAAATATAAAAGAGGAGAAAGCGGGGGACTGATACAAAGAGCATGAGATCATTCGTTTTTGCTTTTGTTTTTATCCAGTAAAGTATAAAGTAAGCAAAAAGTGGGGGGATGAAAAGGGGGAGCTGGAATAAAAAAGAAGAAGGAAAAGCCAATAATGATTCAGAGAGCAGGATAACTCGTACTTGCCTGACAACCCGAAAGAGAATGTCGCAGGAAGGAAAGAGAGAGAGAGAGAGAGAGAGAGAGAGAGAGAGAGAGAGAGAGAGAGAGAGAGAGAGAGAGAGAGAGAAGGAGAAGAAGATAGGAAGAGAGCAGAAACTCTGACATAACAAAACACTTCCGCTTTCTCCCCCCCCCCCCTGTAGCACTCTCGCCCTCTCCTTGTGAACGGGGCCGAGTTGGAACGAAAAGATTATCGACTGTAATAGTAATAGTAAAAATATTAAATTCCAGTACATACACCAACCGATATGCCATTAATTACAGGAGTTCACATCTAATTAAGAATAAATTGACTCTTTTTAAGATACAGATAGAAAAAAATCAAATCAAACAGAACTGCAAAAGAACAAGATACAAAAAAAAACTACGTTTCGAGTCAACTGAGAATCTTATGGAAGTAATAACAACTTCTCATCCCTTCTTATCGTGACTGCGTATCTTCCCATTTTCCATATCCTATTGCACTGTTTAATACTGAATTGTCTTGTTTATTACCTTATTATCTTATTGTATGTGTTTGGAGGGTGAAAATCATCATCATTCTCAACCAGCCACGGTTATAATTAATTAGTTTCTTGAAAGATACAATGTTCTCTTGCTAGATATAATATATCTATTATACTTCATAACCATTATTGATAGGGATATACTTACGGGTCTTAACAAAGCAGAATGAAATATTAATTATGTAAAGATCAGGAATAATATGCATCTAGTCTTCAAACCGAATAAGTTCAAATACTCACGTTATGTTCCTTAACCATGAACTGCCTTAGGAAAAATATATTTGAGAATAAAAACTCATCACTTTTAATCCTAAAGGGAAATTTGGCCAATTTGATTTAATTACCTCTGGGAGTTGGCAATACTTTTCGTAGCTGTGACCTTTTGTCAAACATATTACTTGGATAATTATTCTTGGAAAACGATAACGAACTATCTGATATTTCTGAATATAAATTTTAGTTTATTTATATTATCCTTTATGTAAGATTCTAAGAATATCTTAATAAGGACATAGGGAATATAATGCCCCTTTTCCCGAAGAAGATCTTAAAAAAAGGGTTTTCCATACAAACAGCGTTGTTTAAGTTAGTTCCTGGTTAAGTTTATCTAACGTTTTTAATCCTAGTCATATTTACCTATTGTAATTATCAATGTTATTCTCGTTATCCCTGTCGCCGTTATCATTATCATCATTATTATTTTCATTATCAATATCATTGTTATCATAATTATCATTATTATTATCATTAATGTTATAATTGATATCATTATTATTATTAATTTTCAATATTGTTGTTATAGTTGTTATTGTTACCTTTATCATAATTATAATTATTATCATTAACGTTATCATTATTATTACTATTATCATCTTCATCATCAACACGATTATCACCCTTATCACCAATATTACTATCACTATTTCTATCATCACTATTATCATGATTGTTATCATTACTATTACCATTACTTTCATTATTATTGTTATTATTATTACTATCATCATTATTATTATTATTATTATTATTATTATTATTATTATTATTATTATTATTATTATTATTATTATTATTGTTATTATTATCATGATTATTACCACTACTAATTCAGTAATCAATATCACATTTTTGTCATCAACTACCGGTATCAACTATCATTATTACTGTTATCATTATTATTATTCTTTTCATTTTCATTTCGTTATTGTTATTTTTCATAGACCTTTAAAATTATCATGATTATTATCATTATCGATGTTATATCTATCATCATTATTACTATAATTATCGTCATTTTTTTATCGTTAATTTTATTAATACTATTATTATTATACCTATTATCATCACTACTACTTCTACTTCTACTGCTATTACTATCAGTATTGTTTTTATAATCAACATTTTCTTTGTTATTACTATTATCATCATTATTTTTGTTATAACTATTAGTAGTACTAGCAGCAGCAGTGATAGTATATCACTATTATCACTATTATTATCATTACATTTGTTACACCAATCAGTATTGCTCAAGTGTTTTGCTAATGTATTAATGATAATAATGTATAATAATCATAAAATACTGCACTGGTAATAACGACACTGTATATTAGAAAGCCTTAAGTAATCGGTAGGTTATTAATAATAGTACCAGTGTAGTAAGTTATATTATTACCACAAAGGTTTATGTACCCTGTGTCTTGATAGGGGTACACTGCAAACACGGAACAGGAGTTGTATTTGAACAAACAGGATTTAGGATTTTCACCTTGTCTATTTACCGAATAGTTGGGAAATACGAAATATCTGCTCAGCCATGTAGAAAATCAAACAATCTCATTAACGAAATCGCGGAATGCAAATATCTGGGTTTGAAAAAAAAAGTCTATAACAGCATCAGCTTCAAATCAACAATCAAAAGAATTATTCAGATAGTAGAATATTCATTTGGCAGATTAATGACGGTTCATGTTCGGTGCATATGCTTCCCTGTGTTTTTGTAATCAAGCTCTTTTTTTTTAGTAAAAAAGGCAGTTGATATTAATTTTGTTCTTCCGACTGGTTCTCTCATATACTCTAGACATTCTCTTATCTTTTATCTCTGAGGGATAAGGATAAAGGATTTTTTTTGTCAGAGATTTCCTTACAGTGACTTGCCTCTGTTTAAGAAACAAAGAAATGGCGTTTCCTCTGTAGGTGTGGTTACAAAGGAGAGCTAAAACCTTGGTAACTAGCTCGTTTCCACTGCAGCAAAACTCTGTAGCATCTTGCTTTCTATCCTGAATGATGCTGACTGTGTTGCCATCTTTTGAAATGTGCTTTTGATGATAAAAATTGTTGGAGGAAATACTGACATATGCATCGCTATCGTTATTATTGTTCATAATAGTGATGATAAAAATGATAGTGATAATTACAAAAATACATCTGCAAAGGCATACGCATACATGTGCATACATTCATGCACACACACATACACACACACACACACACACACACACACACACACACACACACACACACACACACACACACACACACATTTTCTGTGTTTATGCGTTAGTGTGTGTTTGCATACGTTATGCGTCCCGAGCGGAAGTTCGCATTGTTTCCAGGAATCCATTTGATGAAGCAGATTCTCTCGCGACCTCCCTGAAGGGGCATTGTCTCTCAGGCCAGAACATACACACGATAAAAGGAACCTCCTTACGGAGGTGCCTCCAGCAGGAAGTTTATACGAGGGTGTGCGTGTTCTATGGACCCCCTCCCCCTCCCTTCCCCCCAACTTCCAGCTCCCTATACTCACTCTCCCCCCTCCTTCCCCTACGACTTACCCCCCCCCCCACCTCGAAGGGCGAGAGCACATCCGGGACTGTCAGTCGCGCTGGTGCGTTCGGATGTGCGTGACACTTTCTGTAGGGCGCGAGTACGGAAGTGCGTTCGGATACAGGTCAGGTCCGGTACAGCTCTCCATCGCCCTTATTCTCTCTCCTCTCTCTCTCTCCTCCTTTCTATCCTCGTTCTCCTTCCTTTCTTCTTGTCTTCTCTTCGCGCGTGTTCCTTCTCCACATCTGGCTCTTTGTGTTTATCGTTTCTTTGAGATTTCTCTATCTATCCGTCTTTCACTTTCCCTATCTATCTATCTATCTACCTATCTCTCTATATCTACTTATCTACCAATTCCCATATATCTATGCATCTATCTCTTTCCGTATGTCTGTTGATATAGAAAACTCTCTCTCTCTCTCTCTCTCTCTATCTATCTATCTATCTATCTCTCTCTCTCTCTCTCTCTCTCTCTCTCTCTCTCTCTCTCTCTCTCTCTCTCTCTCGCTCTGTTTCCTTCTCTTTAATATCTAACATTTTTCTTATTATTTTCTCGTATCACTTTCTCTGTTCACACAGATTTTAATTCATTCTCTTCTCCTCCCTTTTCACCATTCCTTCCTCCTCCTCCTCCCCCTTCTCCTCCTCCTCACCCCCCCCTTTTTCCTCCTCCTCCTCTTCCTCCTCCTTCCCCGCCTCTTCTTCCTCCTACAAGAATTTTCCTCTCCACCTATTTCGTACGCTTTCCTCTCAAGATTTCTCAAGAATTATTTTTTGTGCGTTGTATTTCTAACTGCATGATTTTGGTGTTGCACGCACACTCACTCACACACACAGATTTATATGTTCATATGTATTCACACACACACACAATATATATATATATATATATATATATATATATATATATATATAGATAGATAGATAGATAGATAGATAGATAGATAGATAGATATAGATATAGATATAGATATACATATATACACACACACATATATATGGAATTCTCTCTCCCTTTTTCACTCGCTTTTCTCTCCATTCCATTTCTTTTTTTCCTATTTCTTTCTCGTCTACTCACACCTTTATTTATCTCTCTTCTTTCTTTCATTGTTTTCCCCTTTTTTTTCTTTTTCCCTTTTACTTTTTGCTGGTTATATATTCTTTTTTTATTACCATCTATTTCAATTACCTTATTTATTATCACCCCCACAATACATTGTCTATTTTTTATTCTTTTAAATTTTTTCGGGTTTTTTTAATTATTTTTCTTTGAGAAAATTTGAAGTTTTTGTTGTGTGGTGTTTTTTCGTTTTTTTTTGTGTGTTTTATTTTAGTGGGGGAAGGATCTATTAAAAATTTAATAAAGGGAAAATTTAAAATTATTGGGGGTTTAAATAAAGAATAATAATTTTTTATATTTTTTTTGTTTGGTGTGTTTTTGAATGATAGTATATTTTATAAAATATTTTTTTATATTTTAATATTATAATTAAGTTTAGATTATAAATTTATTTTCCCCAAAAAAAAAATAAAAATTTAATAAAATAAGAATATATTAAAAAATATATGTATATTATAATATATAAATATATATTATAAAAAAAAATTTTTTTTTTTGGGTTTTTTTTGGGTTTTTTTGGTTTTTTTGGGGTATTAATATATATAATTATATATATATATTATAAAATTTAATAAATATATATATAATAATTTAAATATTTTATAAAATTTTTTTTGGGTTTTGGGTTGTATTTTTTATTTAAAAATTTTAATACATATATTATTTTAATATATTATATAAAAAAATAAAATTAAATTATATATATATATATATATATGTTGTGTTTTTTTTTTTTTTTTTTATAAAAAAAAATTTATTTATTATATTAAATATATATAAAAATAATTATATATATTATATATATATATAATTTTTAACAATAAAAATAAAAATAAAAAATAATAAATAATAAACTTATTATTAAAATAAACATAATTAAAATTAATTATATTATAGAAAAATTTATTTTTTTTTTTTTTTTTTTTTTTTTTTTTTTTTTTTTTTTTTTTTTTTTGGGGTGTGTGTGTTTTGTTGTTTGCTACACAAAAAATAATTTTTATTTTATATATTATTTTATATATATATATAAATATATATTAATATATAAAAAAAATAAAAAATAAAAAATAAAATTTTTTTTCATATATTATAATATATATATATATATATATATATATTTTTTTTTTTTTTTTTTTTTTTTTTTTTTTTTTTTAAACCCCAAACAACAACAAAAAAAATTAAATATAATATTATATATATATATATATATAATATAATATATATATATATATATATATAAAATATATTTTTATATATTTTAAAATTACTATAATTTTTAATAAAATTTAATATAAATATAAATATATAATATATATAAAATATAATATATAAATAATTATTAAAATTTTTAAAAACAAAAAAAAAAAAAAACATATATTATATATATATATTATAATATAATATAATATATAATAAAATCCCCCCCCCCCCCTATATTTTATTATATTTATATATATTAATAAATATATAAATTATATTTTTAAATATATATATAATAAATATTAATATATTTATTATAATAAATATTTAATATAATAATATATATATTTTTTATATATAATATATATATATTATTTTATATATTTTTATGTATATAATAAATAATATTATAATATATATATAATATTTATATATTACATTTATATATATTATATATTTATATTTTTAATATATATATAAAATATATTTATTATACATATATATTATATGTTGGGGTTGTGTGTGTTGTGTGGTGTGGTGTGTGTGGTGTGGTGTGTGTGTGTGTTTGTGTGTGTGTGGGTGTGGTGCATACAAAACCACAATTATTTATTATTTTTTATCTATAATATATATATATATAATATATATATATATATATATATATATATAAAATAAAAAAAAGGAGAAGGAGAGAGAAAAAAACAAAAAATAAAAAATTTTAAATTACATATACATTATGTATAAAATATATAATAATTAAATAAATAAATAATATTATATAATATAATAATATATAATAAGAATAATAAAATTTTTTTTTGTGTGGGTGGGGGGTGTTAGGGAAAATAATACATACAAAAAACATTTTAAAAATTATTTTTATATATATTATAATATATATAAATATATTATATATATATTATATATATATAGAAAATAATATATAATGTAATTTAAAAATATTTTAAAATTATAAATAATATTATAATATTATAATTATATATATATATATATATTATATTATATATATTTTATATAAAAGTATACACACCACACCAAAAACCACACACACAACCACAACACACAATATAATAATATACACAATATATATAATATAAATTATATAAATAATTTTAATATAATATATATATATTATATATATATATATGTAACTATAAGTGTCTGTGTGCATGAAAAAACAATGTATAAAACTTTACATATTATTATAAATATAATATTATTTTTAACTATAAGTTCTGTGTGCATGAATAAAATGTTTTATTATATATTTTATTTTAAAATATTTATATTATATATATATATATTAATATATAATATTAAAAATATATAAAATGTTAATATATGATTTTAAAATTTTATATATATAATATATAATTAAATATGTTATTATTACAAATAATAAATATATTTTAATATAATATATATATTTTAAATATTAGTTATATAAACATACACACACACACACACACACACAACACACCACGCTAAAATATATATATATATATATTATAATATATATATAATATATATATATATATATATATGTATATAATACATATTTTATATATATATAATATATATATATATATATATATTTATATATATATATAT
>NC_051399.1:48709687-48727187 GCF_015228065.2 Penaeus monodon | reverse complement strand
CCCCCTCCCCCCCTCCCTAAACACCCTTCTCCCAACAACGAAAAAACCCCCATCCTTTCAACACACATCACTCTCCTCCCCTTAAATTAAAGGGGCCCTTAGGATTCCCCTGGGATGGCAAAAACCTTTTCCCAGCTCTGTTGGGGGGAAAAGGGGGGAGAAGGGAAGGGGGGGGGGAAGGGGGGAGAAGGGGAAGGGTGTGATAAAAAAGTGGAACGGAAAGAAAAATGGAAAAAAGGCAAAGGGTTTAAGGAAGGGAAGTGAAAGGAGGGGAGAGAGAAAAAAAAAAAACGTAAAGATAGGACGAGCGAATAGAAAACAAAAAAAGAGAGAAAGAGAAAAAAAAGAGGAGAGAGAGAGAAGAGAGGAGAGAGAAAAGGAAAAAGCTAAAAATAAAAAGATGGAGACAAGAAAGAGGAGAAAAAATAGCGGAAAAAAAAAAATAAAGACGGGGAAAGAAATCAAAAAGAAAAAGACAAAAGATAGACACACACAAACACACACACACACACCAAAACCCACCAACACACACTATATATATATTAATAAAATTTATATAAATATATTATAATATTTTTATATTATGTGGTGGGTGTGGTGTGTGGTGTGTGTTTTGGTGGGTGTGGTGAGTGTTGGTGTGGGTATGTGGTACACACAAGAAAAAAAAAATAGATAAGAGAGAGAACAAACAACAACAAAAAAAAGTAAAAACAGACGGATTGGGAAAACAAAAACGTAGGTAAAAGAAACATAACGATGGAAAAAAAAATTAAAGAACGAGGAAAAGAAAGTTAAAAACAAACAAAAAAGGGAAGGAAAAGGCTGAAATAAATGAATAAGAAAGAAAGGAAAAAAAAAGTCGAAAAAGAAAGAGGAAAAAAGACCAAATTCAATTCGAAAAAACTCCCTTTTTTCTAAACCAAAGAGCAGAGGGGACACGTGTGTTCTTTGAGAGACGACTTGGGTTGATGTGAAGTTTAAATTTACTTTTTAGATTTTGTTTTAGCATTATACTCCCATTGTAGTCATTACTTTTGAAATCGTTACGTTTTTTTCTCTCTCTCTCCTCTTTTTCTTTTATAGCTTTGTCTTAAACACATATACTGTAAACGGCTCGGAACACACACATAAAAATATGCAAACTTATAATATATATATATATATATATAAAATTTTATATTATATATTTTTAATATATATATATTAAAAATTTATATTAAAATATATATATATACAAAATTATGTAATATATATGTATATATATTTTAATATTTAATATAATTATATTAATATATATATATATATATATATTTTTATTATATATTTATATGGAGAAAACCCCAGTAAAAAACCAATGTTTGAAATTGAGACTACATTTTTAAAAATCCACCTGGTTTCCAGATGGTTTTTCGAAAGTGTAGCTCATTTTCAATAAATCTAGTTTTGCTTTTTTTGCAATCATAACGGGGAAAAGTATTTACCATTTTTCATAATATATATATATATATATATATTATATATAATAATATAGATATATAATATATAAATTGTGTGTACTATAATAATATAAAATATATTAAATATATATTATATATATAATATATATATATTTAAATATTATATTATATATAATATTTAAATATATATTTGTGCATATATATATATAATATATATTATATATATATATATTTTAAAATGTGTTACATAATTATAATATAAATTATAAAATTTATATATTATATATTTATATATGTGTGTGTGTGTGTGTGTGTGTGGTGGTGTGTATGGTGTTGTGTTGTGTGTGGTGTGTGTTGTGTGTATGTTTGTGTGTTGCTGTCTGTTTTGTGCGTGCGTGCGTGGTGGTAGCGAAAGTGTTTGTGTTTTTGTAAGAGTGAGGCCCGAAATTTTTCATTTCCGAATTCGATAAACATGACACAATCAGGAAAAAAAAAAAACGTTGGGGCAGAGAAAACTAAAACAAAGACAAAAGCAAAAAAAATAAAAGACCAAACACCACGAAGCACAAACACGGAGTTTTTGCCTCGAGCAAAAAAGAAAAAAAGAGGAAAAAGAGGATGATAACACAAGAAAAATGAAAATTTGAAACCCAAAAAAAAAGAAAAAAAAAAAAAGCAAGATACGACCTCTGAATATGGAAGAGGAAAAAAAAAGCAAAGGGGGGAAAAAAAGGAGAAATAAGGAAAGGAGAATGAGAGGGGACAAAAACTTGCCCAGGAAAAAATAAAATAGATAGAGAGAGTGAAGGGAAAGGACTGATATTTGTGGTGTGTGTGTTGTGTGTGTGTGGTGTTGTGGTGTGGGGGGGTTGTGTTTGTTTTATTATATTTTATATATAAAATTTTAATTATATAATATTATTTATAATATATTAATATATATACATCACATCTCATCACAAGGGCTAACGCCGAGGGGGGCCATGGCCGCATCCCCCCTTCGCTTCCCAAAACCACGGGATCCCCAGGGAGTCCCAGGAGGCACAGGCCCCCATCTCTAACTCCTCGGACGGGGCTGGGCGAGCTGCCCAAAGCCAGATCTCAGGATCCCCACAGGTCCCTCCCCCCGGGGTTTGTCTCGCGGGAGACCCCTGGTGGGCAGGGCTCATGGGAAAAGGAGCTAGGGGGCCCTATAGCCTGAGTTGGCGATCCGGATTTCCCAAGTAACAGGTCCCATCCAGCTCAGGGGTTAACCCCCGGGTTTGGACACGGGTCTCCCAACTGTACCCCATGATCGGCAAAAGGGAAATTGTTAAAAAGGCACAAGGCAGACTCAAGACAGGGGATAGCGCCCGGGTTTCGCTTCCATGGCCCCAAAACGGGAAGTAAAAGGCCTTGAAGACACGCAGCTTGGTCCTTCTCAAGGTACGACATCTCCAAACGTTTTGTTGATTGATTTCGGGCCCTGTTGCCAGACCAACCCTTTAGATTTTGGTTGAAAACCCCAGAGATATGGACTACGTCCCAAGGTATGTAAAATTTTTCTGTGACTTCAACGCCCTCACCGCAAGCATGGATCGATGAAGGGGTTTCCCCCAAAACGGGCCCCCCAAAATCCTAAATTTGGTTTTGGGTCGGAGCCTCTGGGCCTAGGGGCTTCGTTCTTGTAAAGCATAAAGAGCCCACAAGTACTCCAAGGACTCGATAGGATGAACATGCGGAAAAGTCAGGTCTGAGCCCTTTAAATATTCCCATGTTTCTCCACTGATTGGCTAGTAGCTCTGCCCATTTCCAGCCCATAAAGTTTTTAAAAAGGTTGGGAAAGGACACAGCCTTCCCCAAACCCCTGTTTAAAGGGGAAGAAGTTCGACATACCCCCCCCAACTTACACACTTTCAGTCCCAGTATAGGGGTTTTGCTCAGGCCAAAAATCGTGTGGAATTTCCCCTGACCTCAGATTCCCATGCTTTTCCCCGATGCACGATCAAACGCCTACTGAGGTCGATGTAGGTGCGAGCAACCCACAACCAAACCACGACGGCTTTTCCCAAAATTTACTCGAAGCGTGTATACGGTCTATAGTGGATTCCCAGGAGTATATCCAGACTGCCCGGCCCTTGAGTCAGTAGGGGTTGCGGATCCGTTTCAGAAGAATGTGGGCGAAAACCTTGCCTGGATGCTGAGCAGGTACCCCGGGTAGTTGCTACAATCCCACACCCCCTTCCCCCTTTCCAGAGAGGGAGGGCCCACCCCCTCCCGGTCGGGGGGAATGGTCCAATACCAAATGGAAAGTCAGGACTGTAAGGGGCCCCGAGCCTAGGTTCCCCCCACCTTTAGCAGTTCAGCAGGATATACTAGCCTGAGTTTTCCCACTCTTCATTTGGGAAATCCCCAGCCTAACCCTTTTGGTAGAGGTTCCTCGCTATGGGGGGTCAGGCACGGGCAGCGTCGTTGCATCCAAGCTAACTTTTTGGAGGGTCCACCGGAAAACTGTTCAAAATACTCACCCCAACGTTCACAACCCCACCAGTCTGAGATGTTTGCCCCTCTGTGATGGGCTGCAGCATCTGTGAGGGGGCTTGGGGTCAGTTTCTAGGGTTTGGTGGGCGGGCGAAATCTTTCCCAAAAAAAGGGCCCTTCGCCTCCCAGCAATTTTTCCCTGATGAACTTTTCCCTTGCCCCTTCCCCGCAGTGTTACCCCTACACACCATGGAACGACGAAAAGACTTGACCCTTTCACCCAAGCCTTGCGCCCGTTTCAGTGGCCCTTTTAATGTCTCAGGAATGGAATTCGCCTCCCCTCGGGTACGCAAAGGACCCTGAGCTTTTTTCGAGTGTTACGCGCTTTGAAAAACCCCCACAGAGCAATGGGCCCGCGGGTTGCTGGGTTCTGTGAATGGGCAAAGACTGCCATGGTAAACCCCCGGGGAAAAATCCTCCCCCCTTAGTCTGCCCAAGTGAAACCCTAGGGTGGCCACTGGGGGGCGGGGGGTTTTTGAAGGGGACCGCAGGGTAGCCACAAGCGCCGGGGTCGGTGCCACAAACCGGCACCCCAGAAGCCCTGTAGTTGGGGATCCTCCATCGCGTGCAAACAAAATGTGGTCGTCTCCTTGCCACTGTACCTGTCGCTGCCAACCCGCGATGCAGGGGGAGCGCTGGTACCAGGACCCAGAGACCCTCTTTTTTCTGGGACCTAGCAAAATCCGGGGAAGGGCTATTCCGCTGCTGGGATCAGTTCCGGCCAGGGGGCCGACAGACACTGTTTGCCAGCTGGTCACAGCCGGATACTGCATTAAGTCGCCCCCAAAAAAGCGAATATCTCCGGGGGCAATGCTGCCACAGATGCGAGTTTGGGTGAACGCCTCTTTCACATTTATTTTTAATACATGGTAGGAGCGTTACAGCAATAAGAGCAAAAGCAAAAGCTGCTTCGTCTCAATGCCTAAAACGTTATCAAACCGGTGTCACCTCGACTACCCCGGGGTGAAGTCGATTTGGGGATGGGTATGGTTACCCCTGGAGGTGGTGACCCCGCTGCGGCCGACCGTAGTAGGTGAACCCCCCACATGATCGTGCCCCTACCAGGTTTCCCCTCTGAGAGGGAGCCACCTCAACTCCCCTCGCTCAATTCCCCCGATGCAGAGGAACCGTCATCCTGCCGCAAGGACCCGGGTGTTTCCAAGGCCCACCCGGAAAGCACGCCTGAATTAACCTCGGGTGGTCATCCGGGGCACGCCACCTCGCCCCCCCCGCCGACACAGCCCAAATAAAGGGAGTCGGCGGTGTGGGACCGCCCATCCCCCGTGGGGGTTTGAGGGTTTGCCCCCAAAACTTCATGGTGGGTTTGGGGCCCCCCCGGGGCGAGGCGGGGCAGTAAACCCGTCCAAACCTGGCCCCGACATTTTCCCCCCCAGGGGGCCCACAGCCCGCCTTACTTGCTGGGTGGGGGGGAAACACCCCCCCCCCCTAGCATTTCCATTTATAAAAACGTTGCCGAGGGGCAATTCTGGGGGAGGAGGGCTGGGAAAGGCCCACCTCCCCGAGCCGCCCCATTCCCCAGGGGGGTAGGGGAAAGGAGTTTGGTACAAAGCCAGAGGTGCCACACCCGGTGCGCCCCTAACTCCGTACCCTGGGGCCCCGCGCTCCGAGATCCCCCCCCAGATTTAGCCTGGGCCGCAAGGTCCCAGTTACCCAGGTGGCCACGAAGAGGCACGCAAAGTTTTTGGTGGGAGGCTGTGACCTGGAGGGGGGACTTATCAAAAATGCTCCCTTTAAATATATATATATATATATATATATATTAATATATTATATATATATATATTAATATAATATATGTTGTATATTTTTATATAATATATATTTAATATATATAATTAATATATTAAAATTTAAATAATATTTATTATATAAGTATTAATATTAATATTATAAAATATAATATATAATTATATATTTATATATATATAAATTTAAATATAATTCATTTTATATATATATATATATATATATATATATTATAGTATTATTATTATTTTATATTTTTTATGTTGAACCCGGTGAGTATGTGTGTTTTTGAGTGTGCTTGTGTGTGGTGGTGTGGGGGTTTGTATTGTTGTGTGTGTGATAATAATATATTATTTATATATTATTATTATATATATAATATATATATATATTAAAATTTTACACGCACACACACACACACGCACACACACACCCCCACACACGCAAACACACTACACCAACCCATACAAACAAAAAACACACCAAAACACAAACACACACAAACACACAACAAACACACCACACACACACACACACCAAACCACCCCCACACCCACACACCAAAATTAATATTTTATATATATATATATATTATAATATATTTTATATATAATTATATATTTTAATAATAAAATATTTATTTATTATATATATTATATATATATTATATATAATATATATATATATTCATATATAATATATATATATATATATATATATATATATACATATATAATGTATTATATAATTATATAACCCCCTTTCATCGGGATCAAAAAAAAGGATTCGAACAGCTGCCCCTATTCCCCGCCCCCTCCCCACCCCCCATCACCAACTGTAAATTTTAGTTATTTGGCTCTATAATTTTCTTTGGTTTATAAAAGTGGGAAAGGTGCAAGTTTTTAAAAGGGTTGTCAAATTTTAAAAACACGCATAAACACACCACTTTGCCCGGTATTTCATTAATTCGGATGCAGGGTTTCCTCGTTCCCCGGGCCGAAGGTGGAAAAATGACGATTTAATTTTTTACCGCGGGGTAAATGGTGTGTGGTGGTGTGAAATTTTGTTTGTATGAAATTTAGGGCGTGTATGACATCGAGGGGAGAGAGAGAGAGAAGAGAGAGTGGGGAGAAAATAGGAGGAGAGTGGAAAGAGAGAAAGAGAGAGAGAGAAGAAGAAAGGGGAGGAGAGCGAGAGAGAGAGAGAGAGAGAGAGACTGGGGGAGAGGGTGGAGAGGGAGAGAAGGAGAGGGTAGATAGATAAATGAATAGATATAAAGTGGGAGACAGTCACGCAACGTAATACCACACACACACACACGCGCACACACACACACACAACCAACCCCACACACACACCCCACGCACACACACACACGCACCCCCACACACACACACACCACACACCAAACACGCACCCACAACACAACCACACACACCACAACCAAATATATAATTTTATATATATTATATATATATATATATATATATATATATTATATAATATATATATATTAAAAAATGTGGTGTGATGTGGTGTTTTTGATTTCAAAAAGAGAAAGTAGCACAATTATTTCATATAGAACAAACCATTTAAAATTAATATATATATATAAAAATATATATATATAAAATATATATATTATATAAAAGGGGAGGAGAAGAAGAGAGAGAGAGAGAGAGAGAGAGAGAGAGAGAGAGAGAGAGAGAGAGAGAGAGGTGTGTGTGTGTGTGTGTGTGTGTGTTTGCAAGAAAGAAAATTGTATGCACATATCTATTGCATATTAGACCCAAACACATTTATATCTGTACACATATCTAAATGATTTTTTTTACCCAAACCCAAAAAAACATAAAATAATAATAATGAAAAAAAAATCAATCACTTCAAAATAATAAAACAGTTCGATTTTTTTTTTTTACCAAAGGGTTTTTTAAAGGAAAAAAGGGGAACCCGGGGGAACATCCTTTTTAGGGGGGTTTTGGTTTCAGACGCCAGGGGAATGAGAAAAGTTCAAGATCAGAAGCTATCAAGCTGTCAGGAAGTTAAGTGAATCAATCGTTCACTTATGCAAACATCTTACTGGAAAGTAGAGAGGGAGAGGGAGAGAAAGAGAAGTATGAGAGGGAGAGAGAGAGAGAGAAGAAGAGAGAGGAGAGAGAGAGAAGAGAGAGGGAGAGAGAGAGAGAGAGAAAGAGAGAGAATGAATAATTTAAAAATAGAAGACAAAAAAATATAAAAAAGGGAAACAGATAGATTAATAAATGAAAAGACAGAGATAGAAGACGGGCGAAAAAACTATAAGCGAGAGAGAAGAGAGAGAGAGAGGAGAGAGAGAGAGAGAGAGAGGAGAGAAGAGAGAGGAGAGAGAAAGAGAGAGAGAGAGAGAAAGACAATAGAGAGAGAGAGAGAAAAAGAGAGAGAGAGAAGAGAGAGAAGAGGAGGAGAGAGAGAGAGAGAGGAAGAGGAAGAGAGAGAGAGAGAAGAGGAAGAGAGAGAGAGAGAGAGAACAGAGCACAGAGAGCGCGCGGACTGGGAACAAACAAACAAATTTTTCAAGTGACTTTATCTAAAGGCTACAACTTGCGAGAGAAATTATATTAAGTGGATCAGGATGTAGCAAAACTCCGTTGCAAAGGAGAGGAATATTGCAAGGCCAGTCTATGACAATCTGGAAGAATAGGAACGCAAAGTAAAAAAAAAAAAAATTTATCAGATACTTTTTTTTTCCTTTCTTTTTTTTCAACACACACAGGGTATTAACATTATCACAGAACCACAGCAATAATAACAACGCCAAAAATATATCAGATGGCGAAACCTCCGACAACCCACGTTAGAATCAGCCCTTAATATTCAGAAATACATTTAGAAATTCCAAAAGCGTTTCCACTCATGTTAAAACAGATATCGTCCCTTAAAAAAAAATGCGACTTAAATTCTTTTCTTTTTTCAGGCTTAAGGTTTGTACGTTCATTTATTATAGACCGCATGACATATTAGCGTTCATATCGCATGCAGTTCTCCAGCTGCTGAATCATGTTCCATGGTCAAAAAAAGAAAATGAAAAAAAAAATCATGACATGATGTTGTGTGTAATGAAACCCTCTCTTCTTTCTCCCGCTTAAAGATACCCTTGATATATGCATGTACCCACATGGCTTATACATACAGAGGGGATTCAGTTTTATTTTCTTCTTAACCCTTCTTCTCTCTCTCTCTCTCTCTCTCTCTCTCTCTCTCTCTCTCTCTCTCTCTCTCTCTCTCTCTCTTGTGTGTGTCATACCTTTCCTTTTCTTTCTTTCTTTCTTTTTCATTTATTTTAGTTTCATATTTCTACTTGTTGCATGTTTGTCTCTCTACCTCCTTACTCTCTCTCTCTCTCTCTCTCTCTCTCTCTCTCTCTCTCTCTCTCCTCTCTCTATCTATCTCTCTCTCTCTCTCTTTCTCTCTGTCCTTCTCTCCCCTTTTCTCTCCCCCCCCCCTTTATCTCCCTCTCCCTTTCCCTTTATTCCTTCCCTTCCCCTCCCCCTCCCATTACCCTCTGCTCCTCTCCTTTTCTCTCTTCCCTCCCTTATCTCTCCCTTCCTCTCCCCTTCCCCTCTCCTCTCCTCTATTCCCCTCCTTTCCTTTCATTCCTTGTTAAGCCTCGCCAAACGTTTAGGTTCCCCTCTCCCTTTCCCTCTCCCCTAAATTCCATTTTTCTCCTTCCACCTCCACCTCCACCTTTCCCCCTCCCCTTTCCTCTCCCCTCCCACCCCATTCCCCTTCTCCCTTCCCCTTTCCTCTCCCATCCCCCCTTCCCCTCTTCCCTTTCACTACCCCTCAACGCCTCTCCCCTCCCCCTCTCCTCCATATCCCCTCCCCCTCTCCCCGCATCCTTCCGCCGTGGCCTCCTCTTTGACGAGCCGAGATCCAGCGTGTCTAATTGTCGGCGTTGCAAGAGCAAGTGCAACAGCTAGAGAAATTTGTTTGTTTGTCTTGTTGTTGTTATTTTTCTTACTTCGATGTTGTTGGTTCTGTCTTTGTTTTTGTCCTCTCTCTCTCTCTCTCTCTCTCTCTCTCTCTCTCTCTCTCTCTCTCTCTCTCTCTCTCTCTCTCTCTCTCTCTCTCTCTCTCTCTCTCTTGTGTTTGATATTAGTTCCCTTGAGTTTGTATCAATACTGGTAAAGGTATTCGAGTTTTCGTTTGCATTGGATATACTATAGATATTCACCCCCGTGCTCAAATACATATACAGGGTTTATGCGTGTACTCCTCGTGTATATTGGAAAGACATGCATAATGGAGAGAGGGCAGGTAGGTTTACTTACCTGTAAACCTTAACACTATTTCTAGAGATCAGCGACAGAGATAGAGAGAGAGAGAGAAAGAGAGATAGATAGATAGATAGAAAGCGGGAGAGAGAGAGCGAGAGATAGAAAGATAGATAGAGAGAGAGAGAGAGAGAGAGAGAGAGAGAGAGAGAGAGAGAGAGAGAGAGAGAGAGAGAGAGAGAGAGAGAGAGAGAGAGAGAGAGAGAGAGAGAGAGATGGATAGACAGAGATAGAGAAAAGAGAGAGAGAGAGACAGACAGACAGACAGACAGACAGGCAGGCAGACAGACAGACAGATGGATAGACAGAGAAAGAGAAAAGAGAGAAACAGAGAAAGAAAGAGAGAATGAGAGAGAGACACACACAGAGAGAGCGAGAGAAACAGATTCCTGAGCGCTGCAATCATTTAGGAAATATATGCAGATTGGGAAACTATTTTTTGGTCCACTGATCTCCCTTCGTCGGCTGAGAAACGCGGGGGTTCTGTGTGCCTGTTATGCGCATACATTTTGTTACAATCACGCTGTCAAATGTCTTCACGCTTTAAGATTTTTCGATGGTGGAGAATCGAGGACGCTTTTGTGTGTGTGTGTGTGTGTGTGTGTGTGTGTGTGTGTATGTGTGTGTGTGTGTGTGTGTGTGTGTTTCTACACACACACACCCATATAATCCAAAAGCGTCCTCGATTCTCCACCATCGAAAAATCTATGTATGTATGTATATGTATGTGTTTTTTTTTTTTTTTTTTTTTGGGTAATGATTTTGTGGTTCTGTTATTGTTTATTTGTTTTGTTTTTTCGTGCCTTTCGCTCTGATTTTGATGCGAATAACATTGATGATGATAATGATGGTGATAGTGAGGGTAGTAATAAACATGATGGTGATAATACTAATGTAATGATAATATTTATGATGATGATCTTGATGATAATGATGATACTGATAGTGATAATAATAAGAATAACAGCTGTAATAATAATAAGAATAAGAAAAATGAAGAAGAAGGATAATAATATTGAAAAGGATGTTTATAATAACGATAACAGTAATAGTCCTAATACTGTTGATAATAATGATGTAATAACGAACTTACTGGTATTAGTAGTAAATATGATATTGCTGGTGATAATCATTATGATAATAGTAATAGTAATGATGGAAATGATAAACCAATGAAAGTATCGATAATGCTAAAAATTATGACAATAATGATGATATTAATAGTAATGCTAAAAGATTATAACAGGAACAGTAATAATGATAGTGATAATAATGGTATCAGTAATGATGGTAATAAGGATAACAATAATAAGGATAATGATCATAATGATGATAATGATAATTATAATAATAATGATTAAAAAAATAATAATAATAATAGTGCTGATGATAATAATGATAATAATAATATTATTAATAACTATAACAATCATAATAATAATAATAATAATAATATTAATAATAATAATAATAATAATAATAATGATAATAATAATAATGATAATAATAATAATAGTAATAAAAATGACAGCAACATTAATAATGATGATATGACTAAAGATGAAGATGGTAATATTGATAAGGATATTAATGATAAGATTAGTATTTAGAATATTAATGATGCTATAATGATAATATATTGATAATATAATAATGACAATGATAATAGAAAAGAAAAAAGAAAATATATGTAATAGCAATTATAAGAGCAATAGTGATAAGCATTATAATGAAACTAAAAACAACAACAACAACAATAACAATAATAATATGATGATGATGATGATGATGATGATGATGATGATAATAATAATGGTAATAATAACAACAATGATAATAGTAACAACAACAACAACAATAATAATAATGATAATAACAATAATTATAGCAATAATGATAATGATGATGTCGAAAGTGATGATAGGAATAATACTAATATTAATAGTAATAATAATAATAATAATAATAATAATAATAATATTAATAATAACAAATAATAATAATGATGATGATAAGAAGAAGAAGAAGAAGAAGAAGTAGAATGGTAATAAATAATAACAGAACAACAACAAGAATGAATCAAAAAGGAAAAGATAATCCAGCAAGCAACACAAGAACCGGAACTTGCCAGCTGGCCTAAAAATGACTTCTTTACATCCATCAACTTCTCCGTGTGTTAATGAGATTCTCATTTCAGACTCAGCATCTCTCTCTCTCTTTTTTTTTTTTTTTTTTTTTTTTTTTTACTTCGTTGCACTCACCGTGGGAATGGAAGGCAATCTCAATTTCCTCACTGTAGTTGTTTTCTTTGACTGTCAGCGGGAACGGTGAGGATAGTATGATTTGGATTATAAATTTGTTTATTATTGTTGTTAATAATATCTTTTTCACAACCTTGTTATTTATCACTGGGTTGTATTTCTAGTAGGTTAACAGCTGTGTTATGTTAATTTAGTCGTGAACAATAACTTACTCTTCTTCATTTAAATACTGCATTTTTTTTATTTCCCATAGAAATTGCTTTTGTCAGAAACTTTTCCCTTTATGCAAATGACTAAGTGGCTTTTGTTTACTTTCTTCCTAAACATAAAGCAAAAACTAACAAGATCTTAAGATTTGACTCCTTTTCATTCCACAATATCCGTGTCAAAACACATGCTTTGTGAGTTTCATTGCAATGTCTCATTATACAAGTAATTTATAACATAGCCTATATTTTCCCCCCATTTCATTCTACCAATTAGGAAGATAACGTGACTTTTCTCGTTTCTTGTCACTTTCTTGTAGCGTATAAATCTCCCCTTTAAAGTTTTGTGCCTTACGCGTAATGAACGAAATTGAGGGGGGAAAGAAGATAGAGAATGTAAGTTGTAAATCTGTCACGAAGTTTAGTACCTAAATTGTTCACTTATCAACCTGATCATAATTCCAAACGATAATACTATAAGGTGTCGTCAAAACTTCTGCTGTTCCTTATATGGAGATAATTACTAGGTTTCTGGAATTTATATGACCGGTTATTTTAAAGATAGTCTGTCCTTTCTATAGCATTTTCTTCTCCATCTGCCTGTCCGTCTTTCGCTATTTTTTTCGTCTCCCTGTTTCTCTGTGTGTCTTTCTTTCTTTTGTAGGTCTCTCCCTTTCTTTTTCTTTCTTTCTTTTTTGGGTCTCTCTCTCTCCTTTTCCCCTTTTCTCTCCCCCCCCTCTTTTTTTTCCCCCTTCCCCTCTTTTTCTCTCCCCCCTCTCTCTCCCCCCCCCCCCTCTCTTTTTTCCCCCCCATTCTTCTCTCTTTTTTCTTTTTTCTCTCTTCCCCCCCCCCCTCTCTCTCCTTCCTTCCTCTCCCTTTTTTCTCCTCCTCTCTCTCCCCCTCTCTCTCTTCTCCTCTCTCTTTTCCTCTCTCTCTCCTCTCTCTCTCCTCTTTTTCCTCTCCCCTCTCCCCCCTCTCTCTCCTCTCTCTCTCCTCCCCTCTTTTCTCCCCTTCCTCTCTCTCCGGTTTGCTCTCCTCTTCTCTCCCCCTCTCTATTGTCTATCTATCTATTATTTTATTTTCCCCTTCTTTCCCTCTTTTCCGTCTTTTCCCTATTTCCCTCTTCTTTTGCGCACACTTTCAGAAACAACAAAATGGATTTCATTTAAAGGCAAACTCTAAATTTCATGTTAAAAAAGGTTTTCTTTCTCACTGCATGCTGTTTCAGGTGCACAGACTAAATTGTTTTATTTTCGCACCTGGAAAAATATTACCTTGGACTAAAACATGCATTGTTTGCTTTATGTTGAATTATTCAAATGCTATTATCGTTCTTGTATATGAGTGCTTACAATCGCAATTTTTCCTTTTTGGGTTTTTGTGGCGCCGGGGTGTTTGGGTGTTTAAAATTTTCTCTTTTTTTTTCCTTTTCCCTTATATCCCTTCTCTCCCCTCGCTTTTTTCATACACTCATACATCATGTGGTGTGTGGGGTTTTGGTTGTGTGGGTGTGTTGTGTGTTGGTTTTTGGGGGGGTGTGTTGTTTATTTAAATATATAAATATATATATATATATATATATATATATATATATATATATTTATATATATAATATTAATATAGATAATATTTATTTTTTAATATTTATATATATTATTAATATTTTTATATTTTTATTTATATATTTTTTAAATATTTTATTATTATTTTATAATATATATTATAATTTATAAGATCACCCCCAATATTTTTCTCCCCCCTGTGCCCCTTCCACTCCCTAACATTCCGATAAACCCAAAAGCAATATTGCAAGCTTTACACCATTGCAAAATCACCTACGGACACACCAGCGGCCACGGCTACAGCTTGAGCGCCGAATCTTCATCTGTGAGTCATTGGACAGCCTGGATAGCATGTTGCAATGTGGCTGCTGCTGCACGAATCTCATGACAGGTGTGACATATGTTGCGCCCGAGCCATGAGGGGGGTTTTGAGGGTCTCCCTGTTTTTTGTTTCTTTTTTCTCTCCCCCTCTCTTTCTTTTCTTTTCTTTTTTTTTCTTTTTTCTTTCTTTTTCTTCCTTGATTTGTTATTGGGCTGTTTATTCTTATTTTTCATTCTCTTCCTGTCTTTTCTTTTTCTTGACTTTCTTCCTTAACTGTGTTTGTTTGTGCTGACATCGTTAGTAGTTATATGTATGCTCTGTTATTTAGCTAGAAAAATGAACAGGTAGAGAGATAGATAGGCAGAGAGAGGGAAAAGGAGAAGAGAGGAGGAGGGAGAGAGGGGGAAGAGGAGAGAGAGAGAAGAAGCAGGAAGAGAGGAGGGGAAGAGAGAGAGAGAGAGAGAGGGAAGAGAGACAACACAGGAAACAAAAGAGAAGACCCCAAAAAAAGAAGCCAATAGGAAAATAAAGCAAGAAATAAAGGTAGAAAGAAAAAAAATGAAGGGGGGAAAAAAGAGAAAAAAAAAAAAAGAAGAAAAGAGAAAGAAAAAACGTAGTTAATGGTAAAAAATTTTTGAAAAACAAGAAAAGAGAGAAAAAAAAAAAAAGGGAAAATAAAAATTATGGAAAAAATTAAAAAAGAGAAAAGAAAGAGAAAAAAAAAGGAAGAAAAGAGGAAAAAATAAAAAAAGAAGAGAGGAAAGAGAGAAAGAGAAAAAAGAAAAAAGAAGAAGAGGAAAAAAATAAAAGAGAAAAAAGAGGAAGGAGGAAAGAAAAGAGAAGAAAGAAAAAAAAAGAATTAGAAGAAAGAAAAAAATAGAAAAAGGGAAAAGGGGGGGAGAAAAAGAAAAAATTAGGTGGACCAAAACAAAAAAAGACTTTCGTCACAAGGGGAAGAAAATCAAAGAACGCCGACAACAAGTGGTCCTCTTTTCATCATCAAAGGATAATATCGAAGGCCTTACGTGGGGATTAAATCTCATTAACCTGAAAATGATATCAAACGGAGATGGATTTCTGTTTTATTTATTTATATTTTTGTTTTTTTGCTTTCTCGCTTTTTTCTTCTTCTCCTTCTTCCGTTCGTTAGTTCGTTCTCTTTTTTTTTTTTTTTTGTTTCTGTCTCTGTTTGTATCTCTCTCTCTCTTTCTTTCTCTCTCTCCCTCCCTCCCCCCCCCCCTTCTCTTCTCCCCCTTTTTTCTCTCTCTCTCTCTACCTCTTCTTCTCTCTTCTTCCTCTCTCCCCTCTCTTTCTCCCCCTCTTCTTTTTTGCGTTTTGTGTTGTCCATTTATTTTATTTCTCTCTTTTCTCTGCCCCTGTTTTGTCCTCCCCATTCTTTTCTCTCTCTCTCTCTCCTCCTTTTCTCTCTCTCTTCCCTCTCCTCCTTTTTCTCTCTCTTTTCTCTCTCTTTCCTCCTTTCTCTCTCTCTCTTCCCACTTTTTTTTCCCTTTTCCCCTTTTTCTCTCTCTCCTTTCTCTTTTCTCTTTTCCTCTCTTTTTCTCTCTCTTCCTTTCTTTCTTCTCTTCTCTTCTCTCTCTCTCCTCTCTCTCTCTCTCTCTCTCTCTCTCTCTCTCTCTCTCTCTCTCTCTCTCTCTCTCTCGTTAAAAAATAGTCCATTACATCTACCACACTATGTCTGTCTGACCTTTTCCCAAAAAGGGCAAGGAGTTCTAAATTTTTTTGTCCCATGATCGACAGGGAGGAAATGGGGGAAAAAATATTGAAAGACCCCGGGAGAAAAAGAGTGGAAAAAGGGAAAAAAGAAAGGGAGGAAAGGGAGAGAAGAGGATGAGGGAGAGGAGTTTTGTGGGTAAGTGAAATTTTAAGGAAGATATAAAAGTAAAAAAAAAACACACCAAGGCACAGGCCACGCACACGCACACACAACACACACACACCACACAACCACACACACAACCACCACACCGCACACGCACACACACACAATACCGCACACAACACCCCCCCACACACACACAAAAAACCCCACCCACACACAAAAACACACACACACACACACACACCACACACACAAAACAAAAACACACCACACCAAAACCCCCCACACCACACGCACACCCCACCCCACACAACACCCCCCACACCAACAACACAACACAACAACACCACACACCACACCACAAACAAACCCCCACACACACACACACACACACAAACAAAGACACACAATGTGTGTCAATGCGTCCGTGTGTAGCTGTGTGCGTATGTGTGCATTTATATCTGTTTTCCAACAATTACCATCACCTTAACACGAATGAAATTCCCTCGTGAAAATGGCTCTCTCATGTTGCAGACAAAAAAGAAGAGATAGCTTCAAAAATTTTGAATGCTTGATGAAATGAACCTGCAAGCAAGACTAACGCTCCACATACCACTTAACTATCAATTGATTCAATTAACCAACAATACATTCCTCCCTCCCCCCCAAAAAAAAAAAGATAATAATAATAATAAATAAAGAAAATCATAATAATAACCAAATCACCTATGAAGGTCAGCCAAATGTTTCCTCCATTTTCAATCAGAAGCCAGATCCCCAAACCACTCCACGTACATTGTAGTCCGAGAAATAATTAGACCGTATTCAAGTCAATTAAAGTTTTATATTAAAAAACTTGTGCAAGCGAGAGGTGCTGAACAATCCCTCTCTCGGGACATGAGGAGTAAGAAGACTCTAGCGAAAGTTCAGGTCATTAATCTTATCCTGAACAACACTGGCCATTTTTGCTGTGCGCAGGTAGGGTTTTCAGCTCGGGCGATTTTTCCCCTTCCCCCTGCCTTTCCCCTTTTTTGTCTTGTGTTCTTGTCTTTTTTGGAGTTTTTTTTTTTTTTTTTTTTCTTTTTTTTTTCCCTGTTTTTGTTGTCATTCGTTTCCTTCGTCGTTATTTTTCTTTCTCTTTTTACCCCTTTTTCCTATTTCTTTTGTTTCCCCTTATTTCTTTTTTTCTTCTTTATTTTGTTTTTTCCCCCATTCTTCATCTTTCCCTTTTTCTTTGTTTTTTTCTGTT
>NC_051399.1:48692187-48694687 GCF_015228065.2 Penaeus monodon | reverse complement strand
ACACTCGAAGCAAATTAATTGTAGCCCAGAATGAGGATCCCTCTTTTGCTAAATGCAGACATGCGCTTCCGATAGTCTTGCTGATCAAAAGGTCCCTGGGTTTTATTATCATGATGGACTATTGATGAGAGTATTTCGCCCTCCTAAAACTCCGTGCTTTAGATACATGGGCAGAGGTACACCAAGTAGTTATCCCTTGTCAGTTCGGGAATCGGGTCGTGAAACTTGCACATGATGGTTTAGCAGGTAAACATGGGTATTCAAAAGACCTACAAGAAGTATTTCAAAATTTCTATTGGCCAGGTATGAAGAAAGATATTGCATTTTTTATCAAGTCTTCCCATGTGTGTCAGGTTGGGGGAAAACCCAATCAAAAAATTTCCAAGAGCTCCTCTACAACCAATTCGGGTAGTCTCCGATCCTTTTGAGAGAATTGTGATTGACTGTGAGGTCCACTACCTAAAACAAAGAAAGGGAATCGATATCTCTTTACAATCATGGATACGCTACTAGGGATCCTGAAGTTTCCTTTTAAAGAATATTTCGGCTAATTCCATTGTGAAATGTTTACTTCATTTTTTCACATCATTTGGAATCCTAAAGAGATCAATGTGAAAAAAGGGAGTAACTTTACAAATGGGCTTACTTCAAGAAGTCTTAAAAGGGTTTTTGGTATCTCGCAACAGATGTCAACAGCTTACCACCCCCAGTCACAAGGTTGCCTCGAGAGATTTCACCAGACTTTAAAGTCAATGCTTAAAAAGTATTGCTTAGAAACTGAGGGTTCCTGGGGCGAGAACATTCACTTTCACTTTTTGCCCTGCGTGAATGTCCACAAGAATCACTTGTATATTCTCCCTTTGAATTGTTGTATGGAAGACAAATTAGAGGTCCCTTTAAAGTTCTTAAAGATCATTGGTTTTCAGACTCATCAGCCAACCCTAATCAAACAGTGGCATCTTACATAGATAATCTTAGATCGAAGTTATTGATGCAAGGAAATTGGCTCTCTCTAACCTTCATACCACTCAAAATAAAATGAAGTCTTCTTATGATTTAGAATCTCAAATTCGAGAATTCTCTCCAGGAGACAAAGTTCTCCTCTTCCTTCCAATTCCTGGAAGTCCTCTAAAGAGCAAATTCACTGGACCTTATGTTATTTCCATAAAAATTTTTGACTGCAATTATGTAGTTCAAACTCCTGATAGACGTAAAGATATCAGTTGGTACATATCAACTTAATCAAATCTTATCGACAGGCAGCCAAAGGAGGACTTTTCCAAAGGCAAATCCATTGCATGTAGATTCGTCAGGAATCTCCCATAATTTCTGTGTCTGAAGAGTATATTCAGGAGAAATGAGGATTGTGTAGAAATTCGCTCCTCAAATCCACATAACTCTGAGATAATAGCTAATCTCCATGAATATTTAAGTTTCTTATCTCTTCAAAGATACGTGATGTATCTCTTTTCTTAAAAGATTTCCTCAGGTAACAGCTGACAACCAGGGTTTTTTGGGGCATACTCTACATGATGTTCACTCGCTCCCGAGGTAAGACCCATTAGCAAAGTCCTATAGACTCAGCCCAGAGAAGAAGGCTATTATGAAGAAGGAAGTAGATTATCTACTTGATCATGGTTTAGCAGAACTAGTAACTCTCCATGGGGGTTCACCCTCACTGCTAGTGCCAAAACCTGATGGCACAAGTAGACTATGTACAGATTATAGAAAGATAAATCGAGTAAACTAACTGACTCCCATCCTCTTCCTTTTAAATTTAAGAACTTGTAGACTCAAAAGGACAAACAAAGTTCAAAACTAAAATTGATTGCAGAAGGGTTACTATCAAATAGGATTAACAGAAAATGCTAAAAAAAATATCTGCTTTCATAACTCCTTTTGGTTTATATAATTATACAGTAATGCCTTTGGATGGTAATGCACCAGCCACCTTTCAACGAGCAATAAATTATACAATTCAAGGACTTTAAGGTGTTAAGTCGTATTTGGATGATTTGCTTGTGATCTCTGACTCATGGGATGTTCAATCCGTAGGCTACGCTCTCTGTTCTCCGCTTAGATGAAGCTGGATTCACCATCAACTTAGTCAAATCTAAATTCTGCAGTGCCACCGTGACCTACTTGGGACATATCGTAGGTCAAGGACGGACTCTACCCAAGAAGCCAACGTAGAGGTGATCCTGGCATATCCCACTCCAACAACTCGGAAGTCTCTCAGAGATTTTTGGGTATGGTGGGGTTCTACAGACGCTTCTGCAGCAACTTTTCTCTGTAGCGCGCTCTAACGGATATGACCAGCTCTAAGTGTCCTTTCCAGTGGGGTCCTGAATGTGCTGAAGCTTTCAATAAACTGAAACTCTTCTTTTTCCCCAGAACCAGTGCTGAGAAAATCCTAACTACTCACGTCCTTTCAGTCTGCAAATTGACGCTAGTTGGCCATGGCGTTGGAGCCGTGCTACTTCAAGAGGGTGAGGAGACT
>NC_051399.1:48678456-48680956 GCF_015228065.2 Penaeus monodon | reverse complement strand
ATATATATATATACATATATATATAATAATTATATATATATATATTAATATATATATATATATATATATATTTGTGTATGTGTGTGTTGTGTGGGTGTGTTTTGTGTGTGTGTGTGGTGTGGTGTGTGTGTGTGTGTGTTGTGGTGTGTGTGTGTTTGTTTGTGGTGTGTGTATGTGTGTGTGTTTGTATAGATAGATAGATAAATAGAAGGAGAGATAGACAGATATGTATACAAGTACATAAACAAAGCTAGTGTGTGTCTTCACAACAGCAGCAGAGCACCTCACCTCACCTCCAGCAGAATGCCACACACCTCCTCCCTTTCCTGACGCAGGCCACACACATCCCCTCCTGCAGCTTCTCCTGCTGCCACTCACCTGCAGACGAGGGGCGGGGAGGAGGGAGGACAGGTAAGTGGAGCTCAAGTTCCTGGAAATAGGCTGAGGAGAATTCGCCAGGGAAGGTGGACGGGAAGAAGGAAACGATTTGTGAGACGGACACACTTCTCCGGTTAATACGGTGAGGCTAGTGTCTCGGGAGGGGGGGGGGGTCAACAGCACGGCTTGGGTTGAGTGATTTTTTTTTCTTTTTTTTTAGTTTTGTTAATCTCTCTCTGTATCTCTCTATCTATCTATCTTTCTATATATGTATATATATATATTATATTATATATATATATATATTATATTATATATATATATTATATATTATAATATATCAATATATAATATACATGGATACATACATAATGCATATATGTGTGTATATGTATATATTATATATATATATAATATATATATACATATATATAATATATTATATATATATATATTATATTATATTTATATTATTTTTTTTATTTTATTTATTTATTTATTTATTTATATATATATATCGATTTTTCTCTTTCTCTTTCTCTCTCTTTCTATCTCTCTCTTGTTATTTCTCTTTCTCTCTCTCTCTCTCTCTCTCTCCCTCTCTCTCTCTCCCTCTCTCTCTCTCTCTCTCTCTCTCTCTCTCTCTCTCTCTCTCTCTCTCTCTCTCTCTCTCTTTCTCATAGACAGGAAAATGAAGGACATTTTTTTTTTCTCTTCCTCTCGCTTTTTTTTTTCTTCCTCTTGTCTGTATGTCTGTATATCTGTCTGTTTGTTTGTTTGTCTGTTTGTTTGTCTGTCTGCTTGTCAGTCTGTCTGTTTGTATGCATGTTTGTTTGTCAGTCAGTCTGCCTGTCTGTATCTCTGTCAGTCTGTCTGTGTATCAGTCAGTCAGTCAGTCTGTCTATCTGTTTGTCTGTAAGTCAGTCATTCAGTCTTGTCTGTCTGTATGTCTGCCTGTCTGTTTGTTTGTCTGTCTGTTTATTATTTAGTCTGTCTGTCTGTCTCTCTGTCTGCCAGTCTGTCTGTATGTATGTCTGTTTGTTTGTCTGTCTGTTTGTCAGTCAGTAGTCTGTATGTATGTATGTTGTATGTCTGTATGTCTGTCTGTGTGTTTGTTTGTCTCTCTGTTTGTCAGTCAATCAGTCAGTCTGTCTGTCTGTTTGTCTGCCTGCTGTCCGTCGGTATGTATGTATGACTGTCTGTCTGTCAGTCTGTCTGTCTGTATCTCTATCTCTCTGTCTATCTATTTTTCAGTCAGTCAGTCAGTCTGTCTGTCTGTTTGTTTATCTATCTGTCTGTCTGTAGTCAGTCAGTCAGTCAGTCAGCCAGTCAGTCAGTCTGTCTCTCTGTCTGTTATTTGTCTGTCTGTCTCTGTCTCTGTCTTTCAATATATTTATGCATTTATATTTGCATGTGTGTATAGATAGATAAGTAGATATATAGAAATACTGAGAGAGACACACAGCAAAAGGAACGAATATATAGAAACAAACAAAGACAGAGAGATAAAACGCACAGATAAACAACCAAGTGCATTTTGGTTCCTCTCTTTCTCTCTTATCCCTGTCCTCTGTCTCTCTCGCTTGTTATCGCATTTCTTCTCTTGATTATAATCGTTCCGTCAGCTTCCCCACAGTGCGGGTCCGCCGTTCCTGTTTTTGTTTGTTTGTTTGTTTGGGTGTTTGTGTTTGTGTGTATGTGAGTGTAATAACATTTATTCCTCTAAGCCTGATATTTTTATTTTGTTTCTTACCTTCATCTTATCGTTTATCTTTTATCTTATGGTTCCCTTCTTCCTTACCCTGTGTTGTTTTTCGTTCCTTTGTTTAGTAATTATAATTAATCGTTTACCTTTTTGATATAAGGTTTATAGTATCTGTGTCTCTTTATATTTTGATATATCTGTTATTATGCTTTATCCTTTCTTTCGCCGCTCAGTTTATCTTTTGCATGACTAAATATCTATCTATCTATCTATCTATCTATCTATCTATCTATTTATCTATTTATCTATATATGTGTGTGTATATATACATACACACACACACACACACACACACACACACACACACACACACACACACACACACACACACACACACCACACACACACTAATATATA
>NC_051399.1:48665956-48675956 GCF_015228065.2 Penaeus monodon | reverse complement strand
TTTCTTTTCTTTTCTTTTTTTCTTTTTTTTTGCTGCTCTCTCTCTCTCTCTCTCTCTCTCTCTCTCTCTCTCTCTCTCTCTCTCTCTCTCTCTCTCTCTCTCTCTCTCTCTCTCTCTCTCTCTCTCTCTCTCTCTCTTTTCTGCTCTTCTCTCCTCTCTTTTTGTTCTTTCTTCTCTCTTCTCTTTATTTTTTGTTTCTTGATTGTCTATTTCTCTCAAGTCTTCCATCAGCTTTTTCTTTTCTTCTTCTTCTCTCTTCTTATTTCCTTTTTTTTTTCCTTCTTTCATCTAGTCCTTCTTTTCCTTTGATTCTGAGCTTCATATCTGTTAGCAAAGTTTCATAAACAGAAAATACAACTATTCTCATTCCTTCGTCTCTCCTATTGCCTAATTTCCCTTCTCTCTTATTACCTCTCCTTCGTTTCATCACTTCCCTTCTTCCCTTTCATTCCCACCGCCTTCAATATCCTGTACAACATATTTACCGAAATTCCCCTCACTCTACACTTCCCTCATTCTTCCTATCGATAAATTTCTTCTTCCTTTTCTTCCTATCGATAAATTTCATTCAGTTATATGTCCTCTTTGCCTCCATTCGCTCCTTGCAGGAATTCACTAATTCCCTCATCATTCTTCCTGTTCGTATATTGCTCGCTTTGAATTAACTGCAAGGTCATGTTGATCACGTGATACATACACATGCACGCAAAGAGAGTGAGATAGATAGAATTAGAGATAGATAGATAAATAGATGGAGAGAGAAAGAGAGAGAGAGAGAGAGAAAGCGAGAGAGAGAGAAGAGAAGAGAAGAGAAAGCGAGAGAGAGAGAGAAAAGAAGAGCAAGCGAGAGAGAGAGAGAGAGAGAGAGCCAGAGATAAACAAAGAGAGATTATAAGTATAGTATTGATAGAGAATTTCAAAACTCCTGTGTGTATGAAACCAAAAGCAACATAAAGGTGAAAAGAGACAATTAAACGTAAACATCAGAACTTTAACTCATCCTAGCAACTATAAACTCTTACTTTACGCATTAGAAAGAACAGATATGTTCCTTGATAACATCAGATTAACATCAGAAGAACGTTAAAGTATCAAAGTATACGTTTTTTTCAGAAACTTTTCTCGCTACAACACGTCAATAAAATTTGGCTTCATCCAAAATTAATACGGGTCATATATTTTACGTTTTTAGGACAAGTCCTAACGTTTCCAGTTGATAATCCCCTCTCCCTCCCCCCCCCATTAGACACACCCTCCCCTCACCTCCCCTCCACCAAACCACCTGACCCTCCCTTACCAGTTATTATAACCCCCCTTCCCTTCTCCTTGACCTCCCCTGCCCTTCACCTCACCGAACCATACCCTTCCCCTCACTCCCTTTCCTCATACCCACCACTTCCCCTCCCTTCACCCACCTAACCCCTTCACACCCACCTTTCCCTCTCCTCGCCATTACCCCCCCCCCTCCAACCATACCCCGCCCCCACGTACCCAGCCCCCAGAGGCCTAGGGTGAAGGCGCGGCGCCCTCAAGACCGATGGTATCGACAAGAATAAATCTAGGTGTTCATGAAGGCACAGCTCGTACATCTCCCCACCGGAAGCATTTCTTCACTGGCTGACGGTGGCTGGAGTGCACCTTCCCGTTTCTCTCTCTCTCTATCTGTCTATTTATTTATCTGTCTGTCTGTGTGTATCTCTCTCTCTCTCTCTCCACCTTTTTCTTACTCTTTCCTCTTTCTCTCTTCTCTTCTCTTCTCTTCTCTATCTCTCCCTCTCTCTCTCTCTCTCTCTCTCTTCTATCTCTCTCTCTCTCTCTCTTCTCTCTCTTCTTCTCTCTCTCTCTCCTTCTCTCTCTCCTCTCTCTCTCTCTCTCTCTCTCTCTCTCTCTCTCTCTCTCTCTCTCTCTCTCTCTACTCTCTCTCTCTCTCTCCTCTCTCTCTCTCTCTCTCTATATATATATATATATATATATATATATATATATATATATATATATATATATATATATATATATATATATATATATACATACATATATATACATATATATAATATATATATATATATATATATATATATATATATATATATATATATATATATATATATATATATATATATATTTATCTGTCTGTCTGTCTGTGTATCTCTCTGTTTCTCTGTCTCTCTATGTCTCTCTATCTCTCTCTCTCTTCTCTCTCTCTCTCTCTCTCTCTCTCTCTCTCTCTCTCTCTTTCTCTCTCTCTCTCTCTCTCTCTCTCTCTCTCCTCTCTCTCTCTCTCTCTCTCTCTCTCTCTCTCTCTCTCTCTCTCTCTCTCTCTCTCTCTCTCTCTCTCTCTCTCTCTCTCTCTCTCTCTCTCTCTCGCTCTTGATTTAACCAACATAATTCTAGCTAAACCACCCCATAAGTCATAGACATATATAAGATATATCCTAATGATACTTCACTTTATTAAGATTTATTGCCGGGAAAATATATTTGATAAAGAGCCCATATACACACCTTCATTTTGCTTCTCGCTTGTACATCCTGGACGTTTTAATGAAGATGAATTCCTGAGAAAACTTGGGAGCTTAATTCTACTAATGAATCTACGGGTTGTGTTGCCAAGTTTCACTTACTCGCGAGGTTTCTCTCCATCTGTCGGGATTTCGGCTTGTTGAGTTGTTAGATTGTTTATATCTTGGTTTAAAGGTGTATGCTCTCTGTCTACGTCTATATGAGTTTCTCATATGGCTGCCATTTGTCTGTTTGTCTTTCATTCTCTTTCTATGTCTATCTCTCTATCTCTATCCATTTGTAGGTCTATGTACATATTAATTTATTTATCCTTGTTTATCACTCGCTTTCTGCATATATGCATTAATGTGTTTGCACTTACTCTATCTCCTTCGCTTCTCACTTAACACATTTACTCCACATCCTCCCCTTCCCCCTCCATCTTCCCCCCTCCCCCGCCCCTCTCACACTCCTCCCTCACCCCTCCCTCGCCCCATCCTATCTCCCATCAGACCAACACGCTTTCGCCATCCCATCCTTCTGTTAATGCCTCTGTTTATAACCCGTGAGTGTTACAGCCTAAAGCCATCTGTGTAATGTTTCGCTCCTACACTTTGGCAATGAAGGCGCTTGCTATCCAGGCTCCGTTGTCAGGTAGGTGTAAATTGTAGAAAAAACAAAGCAAAAAAACAACAACGAATGTCTTGATATAGTTTCATATTTCCTTTCGTTCTAATTTGTTTTTGTTTTGTTTTTATATACTTTTACTTTACTATTAGTCCGATTTTCCCAGCAATTCAACTGTAATTACGTTACGAAATTATTATGTTTGCTGCCCATTCTCTATGCCTCTTTTGAATTATATCTCCCTCTGTTTGTGCATAGACACACATACACATATACATATATGTATATGTGAGTGTATATATGAGTACATGTATGTATATTGTATGTATATATATATATAATTATATATATATTATATATATATATATATATATATATATATTATATATATATAATATATATTATATATATATATATATATATATATATATATATATATATATATATATATATATATATATATATATATATATATATATATATATATATATATGATATGTATATATGTATATATTTTATAAGGCCGCGGTGGCCGAATGGTTAGAGCGTCGGACTCAAGACTGTCACGACGGCAATCTGAGTTCAAGGGTTCGAGTCACCGACCGCCACGTTGTTCCCTTGGGCAAGGAACTTCACCTTGATTGCCTACCTAGCCACTGGGTGGCCAAGCCAGCCCAAGTCAAGTGCTGGTCCCAAGCCCGGATAAATAGAGAGAATGATTACCTAAAAAGGTACCACCGGCACTCTCCGTGGAAAGGAACTGGGGACCCTACCACGTACTCACTCCAAGAGCATCACAACATGAAAACTACAATTAAGTATCATGCTGTGACCACGGCGGCTCAGACATGAACCTACCGTTAAAAGAAAGAAAATGTATATGTATATATATGTATATATCTCATTTTTCGTTCAATAACACTTAGATTATTAAAACAATAGACTTACCTATTCATTCATTTATCTTCAATATGACATTGGCTGGTCTTCATAGATATCATTTACTAAACTGTTGATTACACGTCTTAAACATCATGAAAAATAGCTTGATTTCTCTTTGTTGTTACCAATGCCACGGATCGAGCAACATAAGTTTATGTATTACATTCTTTATCAGAGTATAACATTTCTTGCGATGTATAAATATTTAACTAAATCGACATGATTGGTAGGAGAGAAAGACAACACACACACACACACACACACACACACAAACACACACACACACACACACACACATATATATATATATATATATATATATATATATATATATATATAATAGAGAGATATACAATTATTATTTGTGTAGAGAAGTATAGAGAGAGAGAGAGAGAGAGAGAGAGAGAGAGAGAGAGAGAGAGAGAGAGAGAGAGAGAGAGAGAGCGAGAGAGAGAGGGAGTAGGGAGTAAGAGGACTGAGGAGAAAAAGGCAGAGAAATTGACAGAGAAGGAAAGGGGAGTAAAAGGGTGACCGCTGGAGGGACGAAAGGAGAAAGAAAAAGAGAGTGAATGAGGGAGGTAGAGAGAAAAGAAGAAAGGGACGGGGATGGAGGGTGGAGAGAAAAAGATGAAATTAGTTGATAGATCATCATGATGGATGAATATATTCGCGGAATCATAAATCACTCGATAAAATATTTTCCCTCAAGCTAGATCATTCTCTTCAAAGACAAGCACACACACACATACACACACACACACACACACACACACACACATACATACACACACATTACACACACACATTCACGCGCATATATACATACACATGCACAGAAAAAACACTTTACACATGCACACACTCACGCACACACACAAAATAAGTTCATAGTCACAGACACATGCCTACGTTCAGTATTTACATCAGCCCAGTAACACAACATCAACATTAAATCTTTGAAGGTCGAACGAATTTCAATTGCAATTATGTGCGTCAGACATATTCCTTTCTTTCTCTATGCTACTCCTCTTCTTTCTCTTCTTCCTTTTCTTCGTTTTCTTCCTTCTGCTCTTCTTCCTCCCCCTTCTTCCTCTCCCTGCTGAAATATAATAATTTTCATGCTACTGACAATATGAGGAAAACGATAATATTGCTAATGATAATGATGAATAAAAGCATCTTTTTGGTAGGTGAAATTCGCAATATTTAATATAATAATATATCAATATCACTGCTGAAGATCACAACAAACCTTTATACAACAATTGATAAAATTGTTGCAGCCATACTTTCATTATGTTTTGATTTGTATTTAAATTTGATAACAGGATATAATCGAATTGTATTTTCAGTCTTGCTTCCTTTCTTTCGTACCTCTCTTTCTTACTTTTTTTCTTCACCTCCTCCTTCTCATCTCTCTCTTCTCTTTCTCTTCCTCCCCGTCCTTTTCATTCTTCTCTTCGTCCTCTTCTCTCCCTCCTTCCCTTTCTCCTTCTCCTCTTCTCCTTCTACCTTTATCTTTCTCTTCTCTCCTCTTCCATCCCCTCCCTTCTCTTTCCATCCTATCCTGTCATCCTCATCCTCCCTTCTCCTCCTTCCCCTTACCCTCTGCATCTCCCCTTCCTCCTTCCCTCTCTTATTCTCCCCTTTCCTCCCATCCTCCTCCTTCTCCTCCTCCTCCTACCGTCTCTTCTTTTACTTCCTCCTTCTCTCAATTCTTCTCTCCCTTCCTGTTTTTCCTCCTCCTTCTCATCCTCTTCTTCCTTTCTCCTCCTCTCTCCTCCCCCCCCCTCCTCCTCCCCCTCCTCCTCCTCATCCTACTCTTCCTCCTCCTCATCCTTCTCTCTCCCTCCTTCCTTCCTCCTTCGCGTGTTCAGCCATCCCGCCGTGAACATCTGTGCCCGGCAGCCAAGACGGAGGAGAGAGAAGGAAAGGAAAATAAACTCAATTGAAACATTTGTCGTCCTTTTGTTCTTGTTTTTTTTATGTTGTTGTTTAGTTTTATTTGTTGCTTGACGTTTTGTTGTTGTTGTTGTTGTTGTTTGTTGTAATTGTTGCTTGACTGGTTTACTTTTATGCTGTTGTTTTGTTTTCTTTTGTGTGTGTGTGTGTGTACAGATTGGTAAATAATGTTGTTGCTTTTGTTTTTGTTTTCTGTACTTGTTTACGGACTGGTAAATCAGCTTTTACTTCTATGCTCTGGATATATATGGATTATGAGATATGTACGGATATATTTGTATGTAAACCTGTGTCTGCATCTAATTATCATAGTCAAGTTTTTCGTCTCTCTATATATTTGAAAGCGTCAAGTGTAAGGACACAATATGTAGAGTTATATTCTGAAATAGCTTTTAACTAATATTTCTTTAAGTAAATAAATACAAAATACGCAAAAATACAGGCAAATGTAATGCTCAGTAAACGTAACATAATCTCTCCATGTTAACATCTGCGAAAACAGGTGTGTATGTGTATAGAAGATTTTCAGAAGAGAAGTAAAATACGGGAAACAAATCATACATGGATAAGCAGACGGCGTCATACATAACCGAAATAAGCCAATAAAAATGCTATAAGTGTTTGAATTAGCCTCATTTCGAAATGCAATTTTGGAAGGGGGGCGACGCCGCTGCCAGACGTACGAGTGAGCACAGCGGAGCAGCCAGAGGGACTCCAGAACACGTATTAATGTCAGGCGACACAGTTACTGCGTTAACTGATCTCCTCTCTCCCTCTGTTTATCTCTCTCTCTCTCTCTCTCTCTCCATCTCTCTTTCTCTCTCTCTGTCTGTCTGTCTCTCTCTCTCTCTCTCTCTTCTCTCTCTCTCTCTCTCTCTCTCTCTCTCTCTCTCTCTCTCTATATATATATATATATATATATATATATATATATATATATATATATATATATATATATATATATATATATATATATATATATATATATATATCTTGCTATCTTTCTTTCTCTCTTGCTTGTTAGAAAAGAAGAAGAGAAAAAGGGAGATTTTTTTCTTTCTTTCTTTCTTTTTTCTTTCTAGTCATCATTTACGTTTCTTGTAAAGTTAAGGATTAAAGAAGAAGAAGGCTAACTTAATGTCCAATTCTCTCTCTGTTTATCTCTCTGTCTCTCTGTTTATCTCTCTCTCTCTCTCTTATTTTTTTTTCTTCTCTCTTCTTCTTTTTCTTCTTCATTTCCTTCTTCCTTTTTTTCCTTTTCTTTTTTTTCTTTTTTTTGTTCTCTCACTTCTTGAACTTTCGAATCGACGATATATAAATGCCAGAAAAAGAGGGTAAAAAGAGCTTTTGAAGACGATAGAAGAAACAAAAGGACGGAAGCATGTCAGGAGATGGAAAAATACCTACTTTTTTCTATCTTTTTCTGTTTTTCTCCCTCGCTCTCTGTCTGTCTGTTTTTCGGTCTATCTGTTTGTCTCTCTCTCTCTCTCTCTCTCTCTCTCTCTCTCTCTCTCTCTCTCTCTCTCTCTCTCTCTCTCCCTCTCTCTCTCTCTCTCTCTCTCTCTCTCTCTCTCTCTCTCTCTCTCTCTCTCTCTCTCTCTCTCTCTCTCTCTTTCTCTCTCTCTCTTGCTCATTCTCTTTCCCTCCTCCACTCTTCCCTCGCTCTTTCTTTCTCTCAACAGAACAAAAGTACTTGCATCCTGACTATGGATCGTCTAAATGGTAGCTTAGCCGGGTCTTGGCATAGAAAACGGCCTCGTTACGCCACAAAGAAAACGAGAATCTCCTTACATCCGGGAATGAAGATGTCTGTCGAGACGTTGAACAAGAGGGAGAGAGGGAGGGAGGGAGAGAGGGAGAAAGAGAGGGAGGGAGAGGGGGTTAGTTGAATTGACGGGAAGTGCTTGATTGGGAATAGGGCGAGGGAAGGTAGAAAGAAAGAGAGGCAGATTGAGAGAGAGTTAGAGAGGAGGCAGAGCGGTAGAGCAGAAGCGAAATTGAGAGAGGAAGGGAGGGAAGGAATGCGAATGCGAAAGATGGAGGACTAAAGAGACTACATACAAACAGATCGAGGAAACAAACATAAAAAAAAAAAAAAAAAAAAAGATAAAAAGATATATGATAGAGAAAGAATCAATAAAAAAAAACAGAGAAAACAGCAAACAGAGAGACAGGGCCAGACAGCCAAACAAACAGACAAACATCGAGAGAACTGGAAACAGCAGCAGATTATGGTAGAAAGCTGTTGTTGTTTGTTTGGAACAGGAGTTATCTTATGGACAATAAATGACTAGGGTTCCAATGGCCGGGGAGAGAAGGTGAATGGAATCGAGGCAGACGGAGGGGGTGGATGGCAACACGGATGAGAGGATCGAGTGGATGGACGAAGCAAGTTGAAAAGAGAATGTCATACATAGAAGAAAGTGGATCTAGTGGACGGAAAAATAAGTTGAAAATAGAATGACGTGTATAGGAAAAAAAGGGGGAAGATGTAGATTTGAAAACAGTTTTGCACGTGTGAGTATTTTATATAAAGTGTAAGAAGAAGGTTTAGAATTAGAATCACACGTGTAAAGAAAAAAAAAAAGAGAAAAAAAAATAGAGAGAGTTTATATTTCTTTTTTCTATTTTCTTCCTTTTAGACTCAGCGTTTGGAAGGATATATATCTGTACGTATTAGAAATAACAGTAACTTTAGTAGTTCGAATGATGTTGTAAATAATTAACATAAAGAAAGAAAAAGGGTTTACAGCTACGCATATGCATATTAAATACCTTTCATTATTCTCCTGTTTTACTCCATATCAAGCAGTCCCATCAATGAAGCAAAAATGCAATGCCTCCGAATTTTTTTAGTGAATGGGAATACGTTTCACTCTTGTGTAAGATAAGCTTTCATTGCAGCTAAAAGTAATGTGTCTCAAGATGAATAAGATCAATATTTCTCTTATATGTGGGTGTGCGTGGGCTTCTCTTTGTATGATATAGCTTTTGATGTGATTAACTTTTTTGTACTAAAAGTGGAAGGGAAATTTACTATTAGATATAAATACAATCAAATTCGATAGTAATTAATGCATTGTGTTGTAATCCTTTCCAAAGAGAGAAACAATCTCGAGAATAGATGGTATATGTAGATATTTTTAAAAAATACAAGTGATTGAGATAGATAAACAGACAGACTGACTGACAGAAGAAAACAGATAAACACATGAATACAGATGAATATAGAAATAATATAGATACAGCAGATAGAAGAAGGGAAGACACACAGGCATAGACGTATAAACAGATAAATAACTAGACATATTAATACAGTTAACAACACACAGACAAACAAGTAGGTACAGAAGAGAACAGATAAACAGGTAAACAACTAGAAAGAGAAATGCAATGACGGACAACCAGATTAACAAGTGATACAGGAGACAGACAGACAGACAGACAGATAAATTCCTCCAAGCCACGATCGTAACTCGAAATCGCCCATGACACGTCAGCCGCAGCTTGATGCCCATGAATTCTGATGGATCCCCGACCTCTTAAGGAAAAGCATAACTGACAGACATCAGTATGGGAAAAGGTCGTAAGAGCATCAAATACGCTGTCAGAAATAATTACTGTCAGGCATTATTTTCTTCCTTTCACTCTCTCTGTCTATCTATCTATCTATCTATATATCTATCTATCTATCTATCTATCTCTTTCTCCATCTCTGCTACAACCTCTTCGTTTCTCGTTCCAGCTACTCCCTCTTTGCTTCTCGCTCTTGGAAGTAGAGTTAGGGTGAGAGAAAGAGAGAGAGAGAGAGAGAGAGAGAGAGAGAGAGAGAGAGAGAGAGAAAGAGAGAGAGAGAGGGAAAGAAAGAGAGAGAGAGAGAGAGAGAGAGAGAGGGAGAGAGAGAGAGAGAGAGAGAGAGACAGAGAAAGAGAGAGAGAGAGCAGCAAGAGAAAAACGGCCAATAAGT
>NC_051399.1:48640956-48645956 GCF_015228065.2 Penaeus monodon | reverse complement strand
TCTGTTGTATGTATGTGTGTGTTGGTTTTTTGTTTGTGTGTGTCTGTGTGTATGTATGTGTGTGTGTGTGTCTGTGTGTGTATTTGTGTGTCTGTGTGTGTGTGTGTGTTTGCTTGTGTGTCTGTGTGTTTGTGTGTGCGTGTGTGTGTGTGTGTGTTTGTTTGTGTGCATGTGTGTGTGAGCTTGTTTGTGTGTGTGTGTGTGTGTGTTTGATGTCAGAAAAAGATCAACAAAATGAAAAGTAGAAAAAAATGATATAAAGATCATCTCCAACTTTTTTTTATCTCTCATCTCTTCCCTCTATCTCTCTTTCTTTCTCTCTCTCTCTTTTTTATTGGTAATTTTCTTCTCGGTTCAAACCAAGTCCAACACAAACAAACTCGGTTGACGGAGAATGTCTCTGGCGACTGCTGACGAAGTGAAGGGGAAAATTGTGTTAGTGTCTGCTCTGGCTTTTTGCAAAGAGCAGTTGGAAAGGGAGAAGGGGGAGGGGGGTAGAAGGGAAGGGAGAGGGAGAGGGGAAGGGAAAAGGGAGGGGAAGGGAGAGGGGAGGGATAAGGGAAGGGAGGGGGAAAAGGAAAGGGAGAAGGGAAGGGAGACGGAGAGGGAGAGAGGGAAGCGAAGGAAAAGGGACTGGGATGGGAGAGGGGGAACTAGGAGGAGGGGAGGTAGGGAGAGGGGAAGGGAGAGGGGGAATGTAGGATGAAGGTTAGGGAGGTAAAGGAGGTTGGGGAAAGGAGGGCGAAGGAAGAAGGAGATAGAGGGAAAGGGAGAAGAAGGGAAAAGGGAGGGAGGTGAGAGGGATGGGAGGAGAGAGAGAGAGGGAGGGAGAAGAAGAGAAAGGGAAGAAAGGAGAGCCAGGACAGAAAGAGGGGGGGTAGGGTATCAGGGAAGGAGAGAGGATAAAGAGAGGAGAGAGTAAACCAAAGATAAAGAAGGGAAGTGAGATATGTAGAGTGAGGGAGAATGGGAGAAAATATGAGGGAAAAGGCAGAAGAAAGAGTCAGGTGAGAGGGAGGAAAAGTGAACGAGAGAGGAAGGAAATGAAGGAAAGAGACGACGAAAGAGGAAAGAGGAAATGGGAGACGGAAAAGGGGAGAGAGAAAGGGACAGACGAGAACATACGGAGAGACAGACAGATGGACAATAGAGAGGGATTGAAAGAGAGAGATAAAGACAGCCAAAAACAGTCTAAATGAGAGACAGGAAAGAAATGACATAAACATACATACAAAGAAAGAGAAAGAAAGAGAAGGGAACAAAAACGGAGAAAAAAAATATATATATTGTCTTCAAGCTTAACTTTTGTTTCTGACGCTTCTGATAAATGATTCTAGAAGGCGGGGGTCGGGGGGGGGATGGTGGGGGGGAGGTAGATAACGTAGAAAAAAATTTAAAAGAGAAAGAAGGAACATAGGAAAGTGCACAAAGATGAAAGGCAAAAAGACAAGAAATTTTGAGAGATTGAATATTTTAAAAAGTAAATAAATAACGAAAGGAAGAACAGGAGAGAAAGAAGGGAGATAAAGAGGGAGAGACAGAGACAGGAGAGTGATTGTTTGTGGTCGGGAGGGGGGAAGGGGCGGGGGGGGGGGGAGAGTGGTGATAAAACTCAAATGCTTTTAAATTGCTTAGAAAACGTGTGAACGCTCGGTTGAATGTGTGTTTGTGTGTGTATGTGTGGGTGTGTGCGTGTGTGTGTGTGTGTCGGTGTGTTTGTGTGTGTGTGTACGCGTGTGTATGTGTCTGTGCCTGTGTACGTCTCTTTCTGCGTGGATGCATCTGAGCGCGGTGGGGTTGTGGCGTAGTGTGTGTGTGTGTGTGTGCGCGTGTGGTGTGTGTGTGTTGTTTGGTGTGTGTGTGTGTGTGTGTGTGTTTGTGTGTGAGTGTATGAGTGTATGTCTGTATGTGTGTATTTGCAGTTGTATCATATTCGCATGCATTATGTATGACCGAGTTGTACGTAAGTCTCAAGAAGTATCTATATCTATGAAACTAAACCGACTTCCATTTTCTCTTTTCCACGGCGCCCTTTTCCCCTTCTCCCCCTTCCATAACTTCCCCTTATTTTATTTCCTCTTCCTCTGAATCTCCCTTATTTATCCTTCCCCCTCTACCCTCACCCACCCCCTTACACCCTCTCCTCCTTCCCCCCGACCCCCTACCCCCACCTCGTGTATCTCCAATCCTGTCTCTCTTCTTTCCACACTTTTTTCTCCCCTCCCACTTTTTAGGCCATTTCCTCTTCCTCTTCGTCCCCAAAGTTATTTTCTCTTCGCTTCTCTCTCTCTCTCTCTCTCTCTCTCCTCTCTTCTCTATCTATCTATCTATCTATCTTCTCTCTCTCTCTCTCTCCTCTCTCTTCATCTCTCTCTCTCTCTTCTCTCTCTCTCTCTCTCTCCTCTCCGTCTCTCCTCTCTCCTCTCTCTCATCCTCTCTCTCTCTCTCTCTCTATCTATCTATCTATCTATCTATCTCCCTCTCTCTCTATCTGTATGTCTGTCTGTCTGTCTGTCTGTCTCTCTCTCTCTCTTTTATCTCTCATCTATCTATCTATCTATCTCTCTCTTTCTCTCTCTCTGACTCTCTCTAACTCTCTCTCTCTCTCTCACTGTCTCTCTCTCTCTCTCTCACCTCCTCCTCCTCTTCCTCCTCCCTCTCTCTCTCTATCTACCTATACATCTCTCTCTCTTATCTATCTATCTACCTATATCTCGCTCTCTCTCTCTCTCTCCTCTCTCTCTCTCCCTCTCTCGCTCTCTCTCTCTCCTCTCTCGCTTTCCTCTCTCGCTCTCCTCGTCTCTCTCTCCTCTCTCCTCCTACTCCTCTCCCTCGCTCTCTCTCCCTCTCCTCTCTCTCTCTCTCTCTCTCTCTCTGTCCTTCTCTCTCTCTCTCTCTCTTTCTCTCTCTCTTTGTTCCACTTCCCCCTTCTCCCTCTCTCATCTCTTCTCATCTCATCCCGTCAACAACACTCTCTCTCTCATCTCTTCTCACTCTCTCTCTCTCTCTCGTTCCTCCTCGTCTCTCTCCTCTCCTCTGGCGCCCTTCTCCGTCCTTCTCTCTCCTACTCTTCTCCTCCACTCTCTCCTCTCGTCTCTCTCAGTCTCTCTCTCTAGCTCTCTCTCTCTCTCTCGTCGATCTCTACGCTCTTTTTTTTTCCCCCCTCTCTCTTTCTCTCTCCTCTACTTCGTATCTCGTCTCCCTTCCTCTAATTTTCTTCCTCCTTCTCCCTCCGGTTTCCTTCCTCTCTCATATTCTATCTTCCCCATCCCCCCTTTCTTTCCCCCTCTTTTTCCTTCCTCCTTTCCCTTCATTCACCTTTTTCTCCCTTTCCCTCCCTCTCCTTAAACCATCTCTCCTTCTGTCTCTCCCTCTCTCTTCTTCAACCCTCCCCCTTTCTTCTCCCCTTCTCCCTTTACCCCCTCCTCCTCCTCCACCTCTCTTCCTCTCTCCTCTCCCTCCTCTTCCTCCTCTTCTTCGCTCCTACCCCTCCTTCCTTCCTCCTTCTCTTCCTCCTCCCCTTCTTCTTCTTCTCCCTCTTCCTCCCCCTCACTCCCTCCCCCAGCAGCATTAAAGTGACAACAACAATTTTATGCCCATTTCCTGTTTTCCCCGCAGGCATCTCGGCCGGAAACGCTCTGATGACGTAATACTTACACTGATGACGTAATACTTATGCTGATGACGTCATTAAGGGGACCATGTTTGAGGAAAAAAAAAAATAAGATGCTAACTTTGATGTTAAAAATGTTTGAATGTTCAGAATCATTATTGTTAATGGGGCATAATACATTAAGCTTCTTAAGAGATTTGTTTTGAGGTTTTGAGAGGAAAAGGCAAATAGATACCAATCAAATATTATTTTTTACACTAATGATGATAAAAATAACATGAATAATTGTTATCCTGTACAATAAAACTATTATGAACAATTGTTTACAATAGTTCATAAATATTATGAACTATTGTTATGAAAATATGATGAAAATTAGTGCCCTACTGTTATATGATAACAATAATAACATACCAATGATTATAATAACAACGAGAACAACATTAGCAGAGGTGTAATTTTGTTTGCGGTTATTGTAGTTGTTAATATTATTGTTGTTATCATAATTATTAATGGTATTATCACCATGATGTTGATTATTTTTCGTTTTCATTGTCAATATTAAGACTATTACTGCATATCACAGTTATTTATCATGATCGTTATCTGTTATGTTAATGTTCATATTGGCAATGTTGTCATTATCATCATAATTAGCAGCGGTCATAGTGATAGTTCCGGTGATCGTAATAATAATAATGAAGACAAAAAATGACGACAATATCAATAAAAAATAATAACGCCAACGATAGCAGTAGCAACAATAAAAAACAACAACAATGATAATGACAATAGTAAAGATAACAATAATGTTAATAATGACAATGGCAATAATGATAATAATGGTAATAATGATAAGGATAATAGTGATGGTATTAATGATAACAATAATGATGAAGATGATGTTTATGACAGTGATGAGAAAGGATGCAAAGCCCAGATGTATATGATGCAAAGGATAGATAAATAAAAAATGAATAAATAAATAAACAAAATATTTTTTAAAGAGTGAAAACACCTTAAAGGAATTCGAAATAACTTAGCCAAACTTAGGTATTTGCAGTTTAGAGGAAAACACAGAGTATGATAGAGATTAAATACACATATTTCTGATGAAACGAGTCAATTAAATCTCCTGCGTTGTCATTAAGTTATTCATTCTCATTCATAATCCTCATTCTGCTCTTGTCACAGTGCAAACTATGAACATTCATTTTAACCAAAGATAAAATTCTACAAACATCGCCAGCATAGACCGACTCCTAATCTACAAGGGAATTAATTCAAGAAAAAAAAGACATAAATAAAAGTCCATTATGTCACGGGAGAAATGTTCAACCCATGAAAAGAGAGATCATTTAACTGTATTCAACTGCGTCCCTTCCTA
>NC_051399.1:48625956-48635956 GCF_015228065.2 Penaeus monodon | reverse complement strand
ATGCTATGAAAAAAAAAATAAGGAACGGAATTTATTTTGCTTGTTTGAGGTCGTGTGTGTGTGTATGTGTGTGTGTGTGTGTGTGTGTGTGTGTGTGTGTGTGTGTTTGACGTATATATATTTCTTTTCTTTCATGTTTCTCTCTGTTCTTCGTCCTTTCTATATCATCTTACTTTCTTAAATAACATTTTATTTTGCCTCTTTATTTTCTTCTATCCTTTGCCCTTCTTTCTCTTTCAATTTATCTGTCCTATATATCTCTCTCTGCTCTGCTGAACCGAAAATCTCTCTCTCTCTGTCTCTCCTTCTCTCTCTCTCTCTCTCTTCTCTCTCTCTCTCCTCTCTCTCTCTCTCTCTCTCTCTCTCTCTCTCTCTCTCTCTCTCTCGCTCTCTCTCTCTCTCTCTCTCTTCCACTTCCGAATTACTATGTTCTTAAGAAAACAGGAGAAAATGATATAAAAATCAAATAAAAGCTAAGAAACGGAAAGAAAAAAGAAAATGAAAGAAAACAAAGAAAAGAAAATAACAAAAGAATAAAAAGAAGAAGAGAAAACAAAGAAAATTCCTGCAGTACTATAAATCACATGATAAAGAAGAGGACGATCATATTTTATGGAAATGATAACGTGGATAACTGAATAGTGATTTCGTCTTTATGGTCGAAGAACAGAATCGTTTCTGAAGTAATCTCGCCCATTTGGATGTCCGCGCTCGGCCCCCGTGCTTAAAATCCGCTGAGGTTGTGGTTGTTATTAAGTCCTCCCCCCCCCCCCCCCTTTTGAAATCTATTTTGTGAAATATCCAAATCTCATTTCCATTTGTTGTGTTTCATTGGATTACTGTGATATGTTGTAAATCTCGACTCGAGGGGGATGGGGAAACTTTTTTTTTGGGGGGGGGAGAAGAGTGGGGGAGGTTCTTGTTGTTTGGTTGGTGTTGTTTGTTTTTTTTTTGTTATTGTTTTTTTAAATTTGTTTTTTTTTTTTGTTTTTTGTTTGTGTGGTTGTGTGTGTGGTTGGGGTTTTGTGTGTGTGTGTTTATGTAGGTAGCCTTTTTTGTCCCCGTTGGAGCATATATAAAAAATGACAAAATATGGGCCTATAATATGAAAAAAAAAAAAAAAAAAAAAAAAAAAAAAAAGGCAAGTCAAATTTTCATATTGATATAATAAAGGGGAAAAATATCTCCTATAAGGCATACTTGAATTGACTTACGGTATGCCTAAATTGCCTTAAATTGAGCCATTTCTTTCCGAGAGCGAAATGTCACCCGGTTCCAGATTTTTTTTTTTTTCGTTCTTTTTATTTTTTTTTAGTTCAAAGTATTTTTTAGTGAATTTTTTTTCGTTTTTTAAAACGTTTTTTATTGTAGTTTAACTTTTTTCTTTAATGTTTTTTTTGTCTGCAGTTAAAGGTTCTCTTGTGTCTACCATATATACCTTCCCTTGTATGGAATTAATAACCAGCTTTTTTCATCCTCGATATATCTTGAAATAAAATTAAAACGCTTTAAATACATTGTTATCATATCTTTGCAGGATTTTTCTTTTTTTTTCCTTTTTCCTTTTAGTAAATGAATAATATATATATATTTTTTTTAGGATTTGCTTATTATTTTGGTTAAATTTAAGACTGTAGTTCTGTGTTTGAGATTTCATTCCACAAGTGCCAATGCGTGTGTATGCGCGAATGTTTGTGTTTTTGTGTGGGTGCTGGGTATTGGGTACTGGGGGGGGGGCGAATATTGATAATATATTCATAAATCAGATTTCGGTGGATTCTAAAATAAATGAAGGTTTTGAAAAAAAAAATGGCGTAGTTTTAAAGCATGAATAGATGAAACAAGATGTATAAACAAACACATAAACAAACAAACAATCAGGGACATAAAGAACCATAAACAAAAAACAAGGACATTTGCAAGTGAACATTTAAGTTCATAAACAAATAAATAACAGATAAGTAAAATAAACAAATGTGTGAATGATTAATAATCATGATATTTATATATAAAGATAAAGTAGCGCATCAGGAAAAAAACAGAAGAAAGCAAAAGAAACAAAAGAAAACGGATGAAAACAAATGAATAGAAGAAAAAAGGAAAACAGAATAAAATAAAATAAACGGAAGAAAACACAAGAACAAGCATAAAACTAAATAAAACGAAAATAAAAAGAAAGAAAACTGAAGAAAAAAAATTACAAAAGATAAAACAAAAAACTAAAAACACACAATGTAACAAAAACAAAAAAAAAGGCAGAAAAAATATACTAAAACAAAATAAAGCAGAAAAAGGCATAATAAACCAAATAAAGCAGAAAAAACCACCTTCTATTACCAGAGATGCCATAACTTCACACACAGCTCTTAAACACGAGAGTCTAACTGATAACTTAAATGCATCATTTTCGGTACGTTCGTAATGCTGTTAGAAGGGGTATCAAGGCTTCTTTTAACTGCTGCCCGAGTCTGGTGCATACTGTTTAGTGAGCTGTTGCAGATACTGTGTCTTAGAGGGCTATGAAGATTGTCTAGTGTAGAATGAATTGTGTGTTGGGGGTGGGAGTGGGGGGTGAGGGTGTTCTGTGTGTGTGTGTGTGGGGGTTGTGTGATGTGGGTGTGTTGGGGTGTTGGGGGTGTGTGGGTGTGTTTTGTTGTGTGGTGTGTGTGGTTTAAAGGTGTGTTCCCTTGAGTTTGATATGTATAGTTGTGTGTTTTACGTGCCTCCGTGTGTGCAGCCCCCCTGTGTTGTTAATTTACGTCCCCAGCGTACAGCATTCCGAACCCCTTTACGTACAGGAGCTGGTACTATACAGCCAAAGCATTCTCTCTATACAAGGAATTCTCCCAAACCTTCGAATAAGTGAGTAATGACACGGGGACAGAGCGGCACAGTTCCCGTTCAACAGCGACTTAAAGCCCCAATGAACTATATACAACGGGGAGGAGTATCGTTAGTTCAGTGGAGTAATTAGTGTCGAGTGATGACAGCGGAGTAAATAGTATGGAGTAATTAAGGGGGGCTAATGGCACCGGTGTTTGCGTTAAAGAGTAATCATCAGGGAGTAATGAAGGTAATATCACAGACTCCCACCCACTCCAGGGACTTTGCCTCCTCCCTCCCTCTCTCCCTTCCCCTTTTTCCATTCGCTTCTTTCTTCTGTCCCCTCCCTTTTCTCCCCTTTTTCCGTTTCCCTTTTTCTCCTTTTTTCCTTTTCCTCTTTCCCTTTTTTTCTCTCCCCCTTTCTTCCTCTCTCTTCTTCTCACTCTCCTTTCTCCTTCTTCCATTCGCTATCTTCTTCCTTGTCTCCCTTCCTCTCCCTCTTCTCCATATATACTTCCTCTCCTCTCCTTCCTTTCTCTTCCTCCTTTTCTGTTTCTTTTTTCTTCCCTTCTCCTTCTCTGCCACCCTCCCCTCCCTTACCATCCTCCTCCCTTCCCTCCCCACCTCCCCCCACCCACTCATGAGACTCTCTCTCCCATCTCCCCTCCTACCCCCCTCTCTCTTGATCCCCCCTCACTCCCCCCTCCCCTTTGCCCTCCCCTCTATCTTCACCCCCTCACCACCACCCCCTCCCCTTCACCCCCTCGCCACCACCCCCTCCCCTTCACCCCCTCACCACCACCCCCTCCCCTTCACCACCCCAACGCTTTCCTGAGGAGGTGTCTGTAAGGCCCATATTTCTTAGAGTTTTGCCCGTCGCGCCGGCCTAAGTGGCAGATTAACTGCAGCTGTTTCTGCGACTGTCGCTTAGCACCTTGTGGTAATTTCCTGCGAGTAAGTTATTAAAGGACGAGGCAAGGCTCTGCCACCCTGGGGCTAATGCGGCACTCGGGCTCAGGCACCCCCCGGGCCCCAGGCGCACAGGGCCCCCCTTTTCCCCTTTCTCTCTCTCTCCTCTCTTTTCCCCCTCTCCCCCTCCCTCTCTCTCTTTCTCTCTCCCTCCCCCCCCCCCTTTCCTCTTCTCTCTCTCCTTTCCCCTTTCTCCTTCTTTCCCTCCCCTCTCTCTTTTCTCTCTCTCTCTTTTTTCCCCCCCCCTCTCTCCCCTTCTCTCCCCTCTCCTCTCTTTTCTTTCCCCTCCCCCCCCCTTTCCTCCTCTCTCTCCCCCTCTCCCTCTCTCTCCTCCTCTCTCCCCTCTCTCCCCTCTTCTCCCCTCTCTCTCTCTCTTCCTCTCTTTTCTCTCTTTTCTTTCTCTCTCTCTCTCCTCTCTCTTTAAAATAAAATATATCATATATATATAAATAAAATTAAAATTTTTATATAATATAGATACATATAAAAATAATATATTTTAATATATAAAATAATAATAATTAATATGTACTCCCTCTCCCCTTCTCCTTTTTTTTTCCCCTTTTCTCTCTCTCTCTCTCCTCTCTCCCCTCTCCCTCTCTTCTCCCCTCTCTCTTTCTCTTCTCCCCTTTCTCTCTCTCTCTTTTCTCTTTCTTTTCTCTTTTCTCTCTCTCTCTTTCCTCTCCCTCCTTTATATATATATAATATATTAAATATATATTATTAATAATATATATAAAAATATATATTATATATACATTAATTTTAACATAAAAAAATATTATATAATAATATTAATATTATTAAAATATAACATGCATATATTATATATATATATAATATATATAAAAATATTTTTATTTTTAATATATTATCTTATAAAAATAATATATATATTATTTTGTATAATATTTTTGTATATAATACCTTATAAAATAATAAAAAGGATAGATAGATACAGAATATATATATATAAAATATATATTATATATTTTATATTTATTATATTATATATATAAATATATATATGTAGATACAGATATATATAGATAGATAGATAACGATATATGTGTATATGTATGTGTACACACACACACACATACAACACAAAACCTACACACACACCCACAAAACACACACCCCACACCACACACACACAACACACCACCACACAAATATATATATAAAATTAATATAATAATATATATGAAAAGGGAAAACATTTCATCAGGAATTTGTGGGGGGGGGCAAAGGCCATTTCTTGGTAAATGCCCTTTCCCCCTTTGCTACCAACCCCTGAAAAAAAAACTGAACCAAAAGGCCCTCCTAACAGATGACTGCAGCCCGTCAGCGGAGGGGACGGATCATCCAGAATTTTGGGGTTCGGAACTTTGGGTAAAGTATTTTGAACATTTGTACCAGGTGGATCCTCCAACCGTTAGCTTTGGGGCAAAACGAGTCTCAGTGCTGTGCCGGGGCCCACCCCTCAGGAGGAACCCCCTACCCTAACAGAGGTTGGGTGGCGATTTCCAAGGAAGAGTGGGAAAAACTGCAGGCAATTTTGATATCCCCGCGAACGCTAAGGCCTTGGGGGTGAAAACCCATGGCCCCGGGGCCGCATCACAAATCCTGACGCCATTTTGGGAGTTGGTTTCCCTTTCCCCCAACCTGCTGAGGGGCGTGGTTTCCCTCTCTGGAAAAGGGGGAAAAGGGGTCGATGGGACTGTAGCAAATACCGGGCATACATGTTTAGGGATACCAGGCAAAGGTTTTTCGTCCCCATTCTTCTGAAAAAGGATCCGCAACCACCTATGAGGCAAAACCCCCCAAACGGGGGGGGGGGGGGGGGGGGGGGGGGGGCCCGGGGGGGGGGGGGGGGAGACCGGGCCCGGGTTTTGGAATTTTTTCCTGGTCAAACCCCAAAAGGACCGAAAAACTTAAAAGGTTGGGGTTTGTGAAAACCTTCCCCTTAATTTGGGGGGGGGGTTTCCCTTTCACCCACACCTTTTAAAACTTTGATAGGGATTGGGGAATCGCCTATGGGAGAAACCCCAGGCTCAAGGGGTTCGGGGCCGATTTTGGGCCCCCCTAGGCCTCCCATCTGGTCCTTGGGGAAAGGGGGCCTTAAAGGGGGGGAAGTCGAAGATTTTTCCCCGAAAAATTTAAGGGGTGAGGGGAAGGTTTGTCTTCCCCCCAAATTTTCCCAAAACTTTTAAAACCCGGTAAGGGTAGATTCTCTTTTGCCAAAAGTCAGTGGCGGAGGCCAAAAAAATAGGAAATATTTAAACCGGGGGCTTTTTGGGGATGTTGGACCTATCGAAGGCCTGGGGTCCTTTCGGGCCCTTGGAATTCCCTTTTGCCAAAGGGGCGAAAACCCCCGGCCTAATTTCCGGGCCCAAAAATTCGGCCTTTTTGGGGGCCCTTTTGGGGGCCCAAATCCTTCCCGCCGGGAACTTTGGGGGACAAAAATTTTTCAAGGGCCAATTTTGGGGGTCCCAAAAAAAACCGGGGCCGGGTTACAAAAACCCTTTGGGGAGGGGCCTTTGGGGGAAACCCTTGGTTTAACTTTTTCATAAAAACCGGAAAACGGCCCAAACCTTTTTGGCCTTATAATTGGGGGCTCTCCCCCTCCCCGTCGCCTCTCTCGTCCTCTCTCCTCTCGTCCTCCTCCTCCTCTCTCTCCTCTCTCTCTCCGCTCACTCTCCCTCTTCTCTTCTCTCTCTCCTCTCTCTCTCTCTCCTCTTTTGGCCTCTACTCCTCGCTCTCTTGTTCCTCTGCTCCTCTCTCTCTCTCGTCTCTCTCTCCTCTCCTCTCTCTCTCTCCCTCTCTCTCTAACTCTCCTATTCTATTTCTTTATATATCATATATACTATATCTATCATATAATATATATATCGATATATATTATACATATAATATATACATATATATATAGTATTATAGGAATTATGAATCAGATAATTACTAATATATTATATGAACTCTATATATATATAGTAATATATGTATGATATAATACATACATATATATTATAATATAATATTATATATATAATAATATACAATATATATAATATAATATTCTCGTATATATATACATATTTCATCTATATCAAGATAGATAATCGATCTATATATATATATATATAATATATATATATATGAGATATATATATGTAGACACAGATTATATATAGATAGATAGATAGATAACGATATAGTGTCATTTGTGTGACAACACACAATACACATACACACACACGACCACATACACACTACACACACACACGCAACACACACACAGCGCAACAACACAAAACACAACACACACACATATATATATATATATTATATATGATAGTATAATCTATAATATAATATATATATATATCTATATATATATATATATATTTTACTATATATGGTATGTTATATAATATTATATGCTATATATATATAATATGGATTTATCTATATCATATATATATCTATATCATACTATATATGATATATATATCTCATTATGTGTGTGTGGTGTGTTTGTGGATCCGTATTATTGGTGGTGTGTGTTGTGTGAATGTGTGTGTATGGAGATCATTATATGATCATATATATATATAGTCCTATCATTCTATTATCATATATATATATAGTATATATCATATATATACATATATTTAATCTATCTCTATCTATTCCTTTATCTATCTGTCTCCGTTTTCCTATTTTTCTTTCTTCCTCTCATCCAGCAGCACCAGACAATGTCAAGTGATTATTTATATTTTCCCTTTTGTGTTTTTTCCTCTTATTGTTACCATGCTTCTTTTTCTTTATTCCTTTTTCCAGTGTTTACGATATTAGAAAATACTTTTATTTCTTTTTTTCCTTTTTTTTTTTTTTTTTTTTAGGGAAAACCGGAAAAAAGAACTTTTCCACTTTTGTCGAGAATCTTTCTCTTGGCCCATCTACTTTTTATAAAAAAAAGAAATAGGGGTGAAAAAGAAAGAAAAGAAGGAGGGGGAGGGGAGGAAGGAGGAGGAAAAAGAGAAAGAAGAAGAAGAAGGAGGAGGAGGAGAAGGGGGAGGGGGACGACGAAGAGGAGGAGGGAGAGGAGGGGCAGGAGGAGGAGGAGGGGGGGGAGGATGAGAAGGAGGTTGAGTGGGGGGGGGAGATGGAGGGGGAGGGGAAAGGGGGGGGTGGAAAAGAGGGGAGGAGAGGGGAAAAACGGGGGGAATAGGAAGAGGAAGGAAAAACAACAACACTAACAAAAAAAAGAAGAAAAATATAAAAAATGAGAAGACCAAGAACAACAAGAACAACAAGAACAAGAAAAGAAAAAGGACGAGGAAACGAAGAACAATAAAGAAGAAGAAGAAGAAGAATGAGAGAATCGCGAATAAGCAGAAGTTACAATGTTTTCCACCAGGAGGAAGGATATCAAAATCTCATCACTCTTTGGCACCACAACAGGTACTTAAGGAGACAACAGAAAACACGCACTTACGCACACACGCACACGGACATGTACTTATACATACACACAAACGGAGGCGCTCACACCACCACACACACACACACACACACACAAAACACACACACCACACCACACCCCCACAAACCACACAACAACCCCAAAACACACCCACACAAAACACCACATAACCCCACCATACACAAACCACACACACAAACACCACACCCACACCACACCACACACCCACACAAACACCAAAAACACACAAAACAATATTTTAAAATATATATATATATTATATATTATTATATATTTTTATATATATATATATACATATACACACACACACATACATACACAGTGTCACTGAAATTTCACTGGAATATCCGTTCTGAAACAAAAATAATAAACAAATATTTATAAGTATTTATAAGTTTTGATACCTACATGTATATGAAGACAGGCATATACACACATACATGCATAACAAAAATATAAACACACAAACATATCTATACAGAGGTACACATTTGTATACACACAAATACGCAGTTAAAAATCTGTAGACGATATATTAGTGAGCGTTCAGCCTCAACGTTCTCAGTTGTAGCAAAATAAAACAAGAAAGAAAGAAGGAAAAAAAAAAACACTGAGGCATTAAATTGTCCCCAAAAAAGAGAGATCTCATTTGTAAACCCATCAACAAAGGATTATCGCCCTTATTGCCATCTCTCCGTAAGGATCAAAGTCGCGCTGTACTGTCACGACCCCCGCGGATTTGGCCATGGTAATTGCCCTGTTGTTTATAGTCAATTAAAAGAAGTCCTGCTCGTGTACCTTCGTCAGATTTCGTCTAATGATCATTTCGCTGTTTTCGCTCAGTCATTCAAGGTCATTGTTAAGCTTCGTGCTCATTAGTGAAGTGAGCTTTCGGGTGTGTCAGCGAGAATGACCCTGGACGCCTATGGGAGACTGTGTGCCCGTTTTCTATGCGGGATTGTGCGCGAGTGTGATTTATGGGTAGACTGGTGTAAGTTTTCGAGATTTGTGTATTTTGGAAATGATGGTGAGACTAATAAACGGTAATGATGGTCCTGAGAACAGTAGTAATAATGAGAACGGCGACGATATTCAGTTATAATTATGATAAAAGTAATAACACTGATAATTAGAATGATGATAATGATGATAATGATAGTATCAGTAATGATAATAATACTGATGATTATGATAATAACAATAATAATAACGAAAACAATAATAGTAATAGTAATTATTGTAACAATAATAATAAAATAAAATAATAAATGATAATGATAATAATAATAATAATAACAATAATAATAATAATAATAATAATAATAATAATAATAATAATAATAATAACAATAATAATAATTATAATAATAAGAAGAAGGAGAAAAGAAAAATGATAATACCAATGATACTAATGACAATAACAACAAAAACAACAACAACAACAACAACACAATAATAATAATAATAATAATAATAATAATAATAATAATAATAATAATAATAGTGAAAAGGATGATAATGATATATATGATAATGATGATTATGATGATGACGATGACGAAAATAATAGTGATAATAACAATAATACATAATGATAATAAGAAAAACAAAATAATAGTAATAGTAATAATGATAATAATAGTGATAATAATAATAATAATAATAAGACAAAGGAACAGAAAAAAAAAAACAATA
>NC_051399.1:48618456-48620956 GCF_015228065.2 Penaeus monodon | reverse complement strand
ATTAAATTAATAAAAAACGTAAATGAAAGAAAAAATAGAGAAAACAAGAAAATAAAGCTGAAGAAACTAATGAGAATTAAATACATAAGAAAATGAAAATGAAGAAAAAATTAAGAAAAACAATAAACAAAAAGAAAAGAAAATTACAAAAAAAAACAACATAAAAATAACGAAAATTAAATAAACAAGAAACTAAAAAAGGAAATAAAAATAAAATAAAAACGAAATAGAAAATAAAATAATGAAAAAAAGGAAATAAAATAAAAAGATAAAGAAGGAAATAACGATAATTAAATACACAAGAAAAGGAAAAAGAAAAGAAAAAGAGAGAAAGTACGAAATAAAAGAAACACCGATTACAATTGCCTCCCGTCTTCTTATATGAAAGTATGGGACGCGTGTTGTCACATTTATATCTTTTGTGAAAACCTGAAAAGTCAAAAGGGTCCGAGAGAATGTTGGCGGGAGAAAGCTCTCTCTCTCTCTCTCGTCTCTCTCTCTCCTCTCTCTCTCTCTCCCTCTTCTCTCTCCTCCTCTCTCTCTCTCTCTCTCTCTCTCTCTCTCTCTCTCTCTCTCTCTCTCTCTCTCCTCTCTCTCTCTCTCTCTCTCTCTCTCTTCTTCTCTCTCTCTCTCTCCTCTCCCTCTCTCTCTCTCTCTCTCTCTCTCTTTTTTTTTTTAAAAAAAAAAAAAAACCCCAAAAAAAAAAAAAAAAAAAACCCCCCAAAAAAAAAAAACCCCCCCCCTTTTTTTTTTTCCCCCCCCCTTTTTTCTTTTAAAAAAAAAATTTTTTTTTAAAAAAAAAACCCCTTTTTTTTTTTTTTTTTTTTTTTTTCCCCCCTTTTTTCCCCCCCCCCCTTTTTTTTTTCCCCCCCTTTTTTTCCCCCCCCTTTTTTTCCCCCTTCTTTTTTTCCTTTCCCCCCTTTTTTCTTTTTTTTTTTCCCCCCCCCTTTTTTCCCCCCTCCTCTCTTTTCCCCCTCTCTCTCTTCTCTCTTTTTCCTCTTCCCCCTTCCCCTTCTCCCCCTTCCTTTTTTTCTCTCTCTTCTCTTTCCTCCCCTTTCCCCCTTTTTTTTTCCCTCCCCCCCCTCTCTCCCCCTTCCCCCTTCCTCCCCCCCCTTTTCTCCCCCCTTCTTCTCTCTCTCTCCTCCCTCTCTCTCTCTCTCTCTCTTTTTTTTTCCCCCTTTTCCTCTCTCTCTCTTTCTCTTTTCTCCTTCTCTCTCTCCCCCCCCCTTTTTTTCTCTCTCCTCCCTCTCTTCCCCCCTTTCCCTCTCTCCCCCCTTCTCTCTCTCTCCCCTTTTCCCCTCCCCCCTCCCCCCCCCCTTTTTCCCTTCTCTTTTTCCCTCCTCTCTCTCTCTCCCCCCCTTCTCTCTCCCTCTCTTTTCCCCCCTTTCTTTTTTCCCCTCTCTTTCTCTTTTTCCCCCCTCTCTCTCTCCCCCCCCCCTCCCCCCCTTTCTTTTCCTCCCCCCTTTTCCCTTTTCCCCCTCTTTTCCCCCTCTCCTCTCCCCTCCTCTCTTTCCCCCTCTCTCCCCCCTTCTCTCCCTCTCTCTCTCCTCCTCTCTCTCTCTTTTTTTTTTCCCCCCTCCCTCTCCCCCTCTCTCTCTCCCTCCCCCCTCTTTTCCCCTCTTTTTCCCTTCTCCTCTCTCCTCCCTGGGGGCCTCTCCCTCTCTTTTCCTTCTCTCTCCCTCCCTCTCTCTCTCTCTCTCTCTCTCTCTCCCCCTTTTCCTCCCTCTCTCTCTCTCCCCCCTTCCCTCTCTCTTCTCTCTCTCCCTTCTTTTTCTCTTTCTCTCTCGTCTATCTTTCTCTCCCCTTCCCTCTCTCCCCGTCTCTCTCTCCCTCTTTCTCCCTCTCTCTCTTTCCCCCTTTTCGTCCCCTTCTCCCCCTCTTCTCCTCCCCCCTCCTCTTCTTCTCCCCTCTCTCCTCTCCCCTTTCTCTCTCTCTCTTCTCCTCTCTCTCCCTCTTCCTCTTCCCCTCTCTCTATCTCTCCTCTCTCTCTCTCATTCCTCCTCTCTCTCCCCTCTCTCTCTTTCCCCTCTCCCCTCTCTCTCTTTTCTTTTCTCCTTTTTTTTTTTTTTTTCCTTTTTTTTTTTTTTTTCTTTTTTGTTTTTTTTTCCTTTTCTTTACCCTTCTTCTTTTTTCCCCTTTCTTTTTTTTTTTTTTTTTTTTCTCTTTCTCCCTTCTCTTTTCCTTCTTTTTCTCTTCTCTCTCTTCCTCAAATTTTTCTCCTTTTTTTTTTTTTTTTGGTTTTTAATTTTCATTTTTTTTTTTTTGGTTTTGGATTCTTTTTCCCTTTTTTGTTTTTAAAATTTTTTTTTGTTCTTCCCCCTTTTCCTTTTCCCCCTTTCCTTTCCCCCTTTTTTTCCCCCCTTTTCACCTTCCTCTCTTCTTCTCTCTCTTTTTCCCCCTCCCCCCCTTCCCCCTTTCCTCTCTCCCTCTCTCTTCCTCCCCTTCTCTCCCTCCTCTCCCTCCTCCCTCCCCTTCTCCCCCTCTCTCTTTCCTCTCCCCC
>NC_051399.1:48588456-48603456 GCF_015228065.2 Penaeus monodon | reverse complement strand
GTACATACATACCCGTGTATTGCAATTGTCATAAAAGATGAGAGAGAGGGGGGAGAGGAAGAGGGAACGGGAGAGACAGAGAGAGAGAGAAAGAAAGAGAGGGGGGAGACAGACAGACAGACAGACAGACAGAGACAGAAACAGAGACAGAGAGAAGAGAAAAGAAGAGAAATGACAATAATTCTAAATTCAAAGAAAGAGCAAGAGGAGAGGGGGTTAACCATCTCCCTCTCTGCTGATTGCGGATGCGCCATTGGTTCCCCAGACTTGTTAACTGGATCAATATGACTGATTATCGTGGAAAAGAGAATTTATCAAAAGGCTTTGTAGGAGGAAAATGGTCCCCTTGAACAGGCCGCGGGGAAGAATATTAGTGAAAGAAAAGCAGGCAATTTCAAGAGACAGATTTCGGTTCGGAAAAAGAGTTAATCTTTTTCTTCCAGAATTTGTGTGCGGGGAAGATAGAGGGAAAGGGAGTGGGGGAGGAAAATGGATAGAAAAACAGATAAAGTGCGAGATAGGGTGGGAGGAGGAGGGGAGGGGAGGAACTGGGAGAACCATGAACAGAAATGGAGAGAAAGAGAGAGAGAGGGGGGGGGGGAGAAAGAGAGAGAGAGAGAGAGAGAGAGAGAGAGAGAGAGAGAGAGAGAAGAGAGAAGAGAGAGAGAACAAACAGACAGACAGACAGAACAGACAGACAACCGACCACAAACAACACTATATATATATATAATATATATATCTATTATATATATATATATATATTATATATATATAAATTACCAATCCATTGCCATAAAATTAAACCCCCAAAAGACGAAAAAACACAATAAAAATGAAAGAAAACAGCAAAACAAAGAAAGAGAGCAGGAAAAAGCCAAAAATAGAGTATTGGCGAAATACGAAACAGCGCGCCATAAACGCACAGATTGTAGGGACCTCATATATAACAAGAAACCATATATATAACTATTTTTTTTAACCCTTGCCTCGTTATCCTCAGCTGATACGGCCACTTCTATTCGTAATGGTTCCGAAAGCCAGCGATAGTGAGGGTGATAAATGTGGTGAAAATGATGACGATGGTGATGAATATGGTGAAAATGATGACGATGGTGGTGAATGTGGTAAAAATTATGACGATAGTGTATGAATGTGAAAATGATGATGGTGATGAAAGTGATGTATGAGTGTCGTGAAAAAGATGACGAGAGTGATGAATGTAGTGAAAATGGTGACGATGGTGATGAATGGGATGAAAATGATGACGAAGGTGTTGGTGCAAGTAGTGTTGATCATATCATATTCACGCCATGTGTATGGGTGTTGGGTGGCGATTCTTTCTATTCTTTATTATTAATATTACTTCTCAAGAGCATGGGAGGATGGGGAAAGGGTTGGGAAGAGGGCTGGGAGAAAGAGAAAAAGTTAACCGCCTTCTTTTTTCTTCTTTTTCTTTTTTTTTCGAATGGTCTGTGTTCCTCTGCCATCGCCTTCCCTTTCTCTCTCTGGCTTTCCCTCTCTCTCTCTCTCTCTCTCTCTCCCCCCTCTCCTGGTCATCCTCTCTCGCCATCTCCTCCTCTCTCCATCTCCCTCTCATCTCTCTCCTCGTCTCTCTCGTCTCTTTCCTCTCCTCTCTCCCTCCCTCCTCCTCCTCATCCTCCTCTCGTTCCGATCTCTCGTCATCCTCTCTTCTCTCTCTCCCTCTCTCTCCTCGCCCCTCTCTCCCCTCATCTCCTCTTGTCTCTCCGCTCTCTCTCCTCTCAATCTCTCTCTCTCCCTCTCTCTCCTCTCTCCTCTCTCTCTCCTCTCTCTCTCTCTTTCGCCTTCTCGCTCCTCCTCTCTCTCCTCTCTCTCTCTCCTCCTCCCTCCTCTCTCTCTCTCTCCCTCTCTCCTCTCCTTCGCTCTCCTCTCCTCCTCTCTCATCTCTCGCTCTCCTCTCTCTTCTTCTCCTCTCGACTCCTCTTCTCTCTCCCAAATCCTCGCTCGTGCTGGTCCCCTCACCCTCTTCTCCTCCTTCCCTCTCATCCTCCTCCTCCTCTCTCTCCCTCTCTCGTCTCATCTTCTCCCCTCCTCTCGCCCTCTCTCCATCCTCTCTCATCTATTCTCCCCTCTCTTCTCTCTCTCGTCCTCCTCTCTCCCCTCCTCTCTCCTCCCTCTCTTCTCCCTCTCTCTCATCTCTCTCTCTCTCCCCGTTCTCTCATCATCTCTCCTCTCTTCCCTCCCTCTCACCACATTCTCTCTCCTCTCTCATCTCCCTCTCCTCTCTCCTCGCCTCTCCCTCTCTCCTGTTCTTCTCGGCTCTCTCTCTCTCCGCTCTTCTCTCTCTCTCCTCCCACGTCCTCTCTGTCTCCTCATCCCTTCCCCTCTCTCTCTCCTCTCTCTCCAGACTCTCTCCTCCTCTCCCGCCCGCAATCTCTACTCTCTCCCTCCCCCCTCCTCCCCTTCTCCCTGCTCTCCTCTCTCTCTCCTCCTCAGTCATCTCCTCTCCCTCGTCCCTCTCCTCTCCATCTCCTCTCTCTCTCTCTCTCCCTCCTCTCTTCCCTCTCTCCTCATCTCTCCTCTCCTCTCCTCTCATACTCCTCTCCTCCTCTCATCGTCGTCCTCTCTCTCACTCGTCTCTCATCCCTCTCCCTCTCCTCTCACTCTCTCTCCCTCATCCTCTCTCTCTCTCCTCCTACCTGCTCTCCTACCCCTCTCTCTCTCATCACTCTCTCCCTCGCTCTCTCTCTCTCTCCTCTCTCTCCTCCCAGCCTCGCTCTCCCCGCTCTCCCTCTCTCTCCCCTCCCTCTTCCCCTCTCTCCTCCTCGTCTCCTCCTTCTCTCTCTACCTCTCCCTTCTCTCCCAAATCTCTCCTCGTCTCCCCTCTCGTCTTCTCATCCCTCTCTCCTCCTCATCTCTCATCCGTCTCCTTCTCTCTCTTCTCTCCCCCTCCCCTCTCTCTCCTCGCTCTCTCATCCCCTCTGTCTCCTCCTCCTCTCCTCTCCCATTTCTCTCTCCTCCTCTCCCTCTCTCCCCTCCTCCTCGTTCTCCTCTCCTCACCTCTCATCTCTCCACTATCACTATCTCTCTCTCTCTCTCTCCTCCTCATTCCCATCGTCCTCCTCCTCCTCTTCTCTCCTCCTCATCACTTCTCTCCCTCTCTCGTCCATCCCCTCTCTCCTCTTCTGCTCATCTCTCGTCTCATCTCCTCCTCCTCCATCCTCCTCCTCTCATCTCCTCTGCTCTCCCCCCCTTCTCGCAATCCTCCTCTCTACTCCTCTCCACCTCTTCTCTCTCTCTCATCTCCTCCGGGCTCACCTCCTCACTACCTCCTCTCTCTCACATCATGTGCTCTCTCTCTCTCTCCTCCCTCGCACTCTCTCTCTCTCTCTCTCCTCTCCTCTCTCTCTCTCCTCGTCACCCCTCTCCTCTCCCTCTCTCTCCTCTCATCCCTCCCTCACCTCCTCTCCCCTCTCTCCGATCCTCCTCCCTAATCGGTCTCTTCTCGCCTCTCGTACCTCCCCTCTCCTCTTTCATTCTTCCCATCACTCTCTCTCTCTTCTCTCTCTCCTCTCGCACTCCCCCTTCTCTCCTCCCTCCTCTTTCTCCCCTCCTCTCTTCAACTCTCCTCTCTCTCGTCCTACCCTCTCTCCTCTCCCACCACTCCCTCTCTCCTCTCCCGTCTCACAAACAACTCTCTCTCTCCCCTTCGCAAACACTCTACCTCCTCCCTCTCTCATCACTCTTTCTCTCTTCTCTCTCTCGCTCCTCCTTCTCCCTCTCTCTCTCTCTCCCTGCCTCCCTCTCTCTCTTCTCCTCTCTCTCTCCTCCTCCTCCTCTCTCCTCATCTCTCACTCCTCCATCACCATCTCAACCCCCATCCTCCCATCATCCCTCCCCTCGCTCCTCCTCTCCCTCTCTCATCTGCCGCCCCCTCTCCTCTTCTCTCTCTCTCTTCCCTCACTCTGAGCCCCTCTCTCTCCTCCAGCTCTCTCTCTCCTCTCTCTCTCTCCTCTCCCGTCTCTCTCTCCTCTCTCTTTCTCTCTCATCCTCTCCTCATCTTCTCTGCTCTCTCCCGATCTCTCCTCTCTCTCTCTCTCTGTCCTCTCTCCTCCCATCACGTCTCCCTCTCACTCCTCTCTCCCGTCTCTTCTTCGGGGGGGCTCATCTCTCCTCACCCACAACTGCCTCTCTCTCTTCATCCCTCTCTCGCTTCCCCGTCCTCCTCTCTCATCTCTCTCTCATCTCGTCTCCTTTTCCCTCCTCCTTCTCTTCTGTCTCCTCCTCCCCTCTCCATTCCTCTCTCTTATACTCTCTCTCTTTCCCGTACTCTTTTCCCCCCTCTCTCTTCTCTCTCTCTCGCTCTCTGCTCTCTCTCGGTCCCGTCCGATCTCTCTCTCTCGCTCTCTCTCTCTTCTCCCTCTCGCCTCTCCTCTCTCTCTCTCCTCTCTCGTCCCGCCACCATCTCATCTCTCGCCCCCTCTCTCTATTCCCTCTTCATCCTCTCCGTCAAATGTCGTCCATCTCCCTCTCCCTCTCTCTCCCTCTCTCCCTCTCCTCTCTTCTCTCCTCTCTCATCTCTCTCGTCTCAGCCACTCTCCCCTCTCCCTCCCTCTCCTCTCTCTCTCTCTCTGCTCTCTCTCTCGGCTCTCCTTTCGCTCCCTCCTCTCTCTCTCTCCTCTCCTCTCTCTCTCTCTTCCCCCCCCCCCCCCCCCCCATCTCTCCTCTCTCTCTCGATCTTTCGTCCTCATCCTCTCCTCCTCACTTCTCCTCCTCTCCTCTCTCGTCCTCACTCTCTCCTCGACCCTCTCTCTCCTCCCCTTTCTCCTCTCTCTACCTCTCACTTCCTCTCGGTCTCTCCCGTCTCTCTTCTCTCTCCTTCCGATCTTCTCTCTCTTCTCTCTCTTCTCTCTCTCTCTCTCTCTCTCCTCTCTCTCTCTCTCTCATTCTCTCTCTTCTCTCTTCTCCTCCACTCTCTCCTCTCCTCGCCCACGTCCCTCTCTTCCTCTCTCCTCTCTCTTTTCTCCTTCTCTCCGGTCTCTCCCTCTCCTCTCTCTCGCACTCTCTCTCTCTCTTCTTCACCTCTCCTCCTCTCTACCCTCCTCTCTCCCTCACTTCGTCCTTCTCTCCTCTCCCTCTCTCCCCTCTCTCTCTCCTCATTCTCTCTCTCTCTCCTCTCTCCGCTCCTTCCTCTCAGTCTCTCTCCTCTCTCCTCCTCTCTCATCTCGTCTCCATTCGCCTCTTCTCTCTCTCTCTCTTCGGGGGTTCGGACGTCTCGGCTCCTCTCCTCTCCCCTCATGTCTCTCTCTCCCTCGTCTCCTCTTCTCTCCTCTCTCCCCCCCACTCTCTTCGTCACTCTTCCCTCTCTCGTCCATCTCTCTCTCTCTCTCTTCCATCACCCTTCTCCTCCTCCTCATCCACGTCTCCTCCGCCTCTTCTCCCATCCTCTCTCATCCTCTTCTCCTCCTTCTCTCTCCCTCAATCTCTCTCTCTCTCTCTCTCCCCACTCTTGTCCACTCTCCTCTCCTCTCTCTCCTCCTCCCTCCTCTCCTCCTCTCTCGCCGTCTCCAATCGCCCTCCACTCCTCTCTCCTCTCACCTCCCTCCGACTCTCCTCATTTGATCTCTTCTCTCTCTCTCCTCCTCTCCTCTCCTCCCCTATTCTCTCAACTCCTCTCTCCATCAGTCGTCACCTCTCCCTCTCTCCCCCCTCTCATATCCTCATTTCTCTATCCCTCTTCTCTTCCTCTCTCCTCGTCGTCCTTTTCTTTTCTCGTCTCCTCTCAGCTCTTCTCTCTCTCATTCCCTCTCTCTCTCTCTCCTCGTCCTCGCTCCTCTCTCTCCTCTCGCTCCTCTCTCTCTCCTCCCCTCCCTCCTCCTCCCCTCCATCTCTCTCTCTCCCTCTCCTCCTCCCCAATATCCCTCTCTCAGTCGTTCGCTCTCTCTCTCTCATCTCTCTCTCCCCCCCCCTCAGTCTCTCTCCTCCTCACACTCTCCTCTCTCTCTCTCTCTCGTCTCTCTCTCTCTTCTCTCTCCTCCCTTCTCTCTCTCTCCTCTCCTCTCTCTCTCTCTCCTCTCTCTCTCTCTCTCCCTCTCTCTTTCTATCGTCTCTCGTTCTCTCTCTTCTCTCTCCTCCTCCCTCCTCTCTCCTCTCATCCCTCTCTCTCCTCTCCCCCTCTCTCCTCCACCTCTCTTTCCTACTCCTCTTCCTGCTCAAATCTCTCTCCCTCTCTCTCTCCTCTCATCTCGTCTCTCTCTCCTCCGTCGTCTCTCTCTCCTCCCTCTCTCTCTCCTCGCACCCTCTCTCTCTCGCCTCTCTCGTCTCTCCCCTCGCTCTCTCTCTAATCTCATCTCTTCTCATCTCCTCTCTCTCTCTCGGGGCGTCTGCTCCTCTCTCATCTCTGTCCTACTCTCTCTCTCTCGTCCCAGGGTTCCTCTCTCTCCGTCTCCTCTCTTTCTCCTCTCTCCTGCTCTCTCTCCTCTTCCCTCTCACCCTCTCTCCTTCCCTCTCTCTCTCTCTCTCCTCCTGTCTCTCTCTCCTCTCTCATTCTCTCCCTCTTCTCTCTCTCTCTCTCTCTCTCTCTCTCCTCTCACGTCCCCCGCGCATGCCTGCCGTTACACCCTCTCCCTTCTCCATCGTGATCACTCTTCTCATCCTCTGCGCTCTCTCGTCTCATCTCCTCTCTCTCGTCCCTCTCTCATCTCTCCTCCTCTCTTCTCCTCTCCTCTCTCTCTCTCTTCCCTCTCGTCCTCTCTCGCCTCCTCTCAATCTCTCTCATTCCTCTTCTCCTCTCTCATTCTCGCTTCCATTCTCTATCCCTCTCTCTCCCTCTCTTCATCTCTCTTCTCTCATTCTCTCTCCCTCCTCTCCTCTCTCTTCTCTTCTCTCTCCTCCCTCTCCGTCTCTCCTCACATTCCCCTCGTCCCCATCCCGCTCCCGCCATCCGCCTCGCCGAACTCAGTCATCTCTCCACTCCTTTCTCCTCTCTCTCTCCTCTCACCTTCTCTCTCTCCTCTCTCTCTCTCTTGCTCTCTCTCTCTCTCTCCTCTCTCTCTCCTCCCTCTCTATCTCTCTCTCTCTCACACACACTCTCTCTTCCTCTAAGATCCTCTCTTCCTCGCTCTTTCTCTCATCCTCCTCCTCTCTCTCTCCCTCCTCGACTCTCCTCTCCCTCTATCACCCCTCGTCTCTCCCTCCCTCCCTCTCTCTCCCTTTTCCTCTTCATCGCCCTCTCCCCCTCTGTTTCTTCTTCTTTCTCCCTTCCCTCCCCCCCCCACCCCTCCATCTCTCCCTCTCCCCCTCCCCTCCCCCTCTCTCTCTCTTCCCTCTCTCCTCCTTCGCTCTTCTTCTCCTCTCTCCTCCTCTTCTCCTTTCCTCCTCCTCCTCCTCCTCCTCCTCCTGAATCTCTCTTTATATCTTTATTTTCCCCCCTTCCCCGACGGGTGCGCCCGGCGTTTATACGACACACGACCCCCGCCCACATTCCTTCTTCTTCTCATTAGGGACGGTTACTACTGAATGCCGGGGGGGGACTGCCACGCCCAGCGCGGCCTTTTTAATCCGTCGAATTGCCTCCCCCGCTCTCTCTCTCTCTCGTCGCTCCCACCTCCTCATCCCCCCGTCCCCCTCCTCCCGCTCTCTCCTTCCTCTCTCAGGTCCTCTCTCATCTCTCTCTCTCCTCTCCCGTCGTCTCTCTCCTCCTCCTTCTCGTCTCCTCTGTTCTCTCTCTCTTTTTCTCTACTCCTCTCTCTCTTCAGGGGGCTCCTCTCACTCCTCTCCTCGCCTCTCTCCTCCATCTCTCTCTCTCTCTCTCTCGTCCTCTGCTCTCGTCCCTGCTCTCTCCTCTCAGTTCTCTCATCCTCTCTCTCTCCTCTCTCTCGTCCCTCATCCTCTCTCGATCCTCTCTCTCTCTTTCCCCCCCCCTCTCGCCTCTCTCCGGATCATTCTCCCTCTCTCTCTCTCCCTCTCTCCCTTCTAATCCCCCCCCTCTCAATTTCTTTCACTCTCTCATATCTCTCTCTTCTTCGCTCCGTCATCCTTTTCTCTCTCTCTTCTCTCTCTCTCTCTCTCCTCATCTCTCTCTCTCTCTCTCCACTCTCTCTCTCTCTCTCTCCCTTAGTCTCTCTCTCTCTTTCTCTCGCTCTCTCTCCCTCCAGCTCTCTCGTCCCGCTCCTCCTCTCTCTCCCTCTTCTCGTCATCTCCTCTCTCCTCCTGCTCTCTCTCCTCAATTCTCCTCTCTCTTCTCTCCTCTCTCTCATCTCTCTCTCTCTCTCTCTCATCTCGAAACTTTTCTCTCTTTTTCGATTCTTTCTCGAACTTTTCTCCTCTTTCTCTTTCTTTTTTTTCGATTTTTCCTCCGAAAAACATTCTCTCTCCCTCTCTTTCGATCTTTTTCGTACTTTTCTCTTTCTCATCTTTCTCTTTCCTCCGTCCCTCTCCTCTCTTCTCTCTCTCCTCCTCTCTCTCTCTCTCAGATCCTCGCTCCTCCTCTCCTCTCTCTCTCTCTCTCGCTCTCTCTTCTCTCTCTCCTCTCTCTCTCTCTCTCTCTCTCCTTTTCTCTCTCTCCATCCATCATCCTCTTTCTCTCCCTCTCTCCTTCCTCTCTCAGTCTCTGTCTCCTCTCTCTCTTCTCACCTCTCTCTCAGGTCCTCTCTCTCTCTCTCTCTCTTCTTGCTCGAAAACTTCTTTCTCTCCTCTTCTCGTGTTTTCCGATTTTTCTCAAGAACATTCTCTCTCCTCTTTCCTTTCTCTTTTTTCGTCTTTTTTTTTCGTACTTTCCTCTCTTTCTCTCTCTTCTCCCTCTCTCTGCTCCCTCCTCTTCTCCTCTTCTCACTCCGTCTCTCTGCTCTCTCTCTTCATCTTCTCTTCTCGTCTCTCTCCTCTCTCATCTTCGCGTCCTCCTCCTCACTCTCTCCCCCCCCTCTCCTCCCTCTCTTCTCTCGTCTTCTCATCTCGTCCCAGTCTCTCCTCTCTTCCTCTCTCTCTCGCTACTCATCACTCCGCTCTCTCTTCTCCTCTCTCTCGTCCTCTCCTCTCTCTTATCTCTCTTCCCCCCTCTCTCTCCTCATCTTTCGCTCCTCTCTCTCTCTCTCTCTCTCTCTCTCTCTCTCTCTCTCGAACTTTCTCTCTTTCGATCTTTCTCGAACGCTCTCTCTTTCTTTCGATTTTTCTCGAACATTCTCTCTCTCTTTCGATCTTTTTCGTACTTTCTCTCTTTCTCTCTCTCTCTCTCTCGATCTTTCTCGAACTTTCTGTCTCGGTCTTTCTCTTTCTCTCTCACGGACTGTTTTTTACGATCTTTCTCTTTCTCTCTCTCTCTCTATCGATCTTTCTCTTATCTCCGTCTCATCTCTCCTCTCTCTCTCTCTCTCTCGTCTCTCTCCTCTTCTCTCGCTCTCTCTCATATATATTATATATATATTATAATATATATATAATATATAGTTATAGATATTATATCATATATCCAACTGTTCTATCTTTTTTTTTTCTGTTCTCTTTCCTTTCTTCTCTTTCTCCTCCAATCTCATTTTCACTTTTCCTCGGCCATCTCGTCGACTCTCCGTTCGTTTCTAGGATCTTTGTCTCTCTTTCTCTCTTCACCTCCTTCTCTCTTTCCATCCTTCTCTCCCTTCCTCCTTCCCTCCCTCTCTCCTTCAATCCTTCCCACAGACTGACTCTTTCAAACTTCATTTCCCTCTTTTCCCTCTCTCTCCTCTCCTCCCTCTACTTCACCCTCCCTCATCTCCTCATTTTCCGTCCCTCCCACAACCTCACCCTCCCTCCCTCTCACTTTCTCCTTCCCTCCCTCCCTCCCACAACCTCACCCTCTCTCCTTTCCTCCCTATATCCTTCCTTCCCTCCTTCCCTCCCTCCCTTTTCTCCTCCCCTCCCTCCCTCTATCCCTCCCTCCCTCCCTCCCTCTCCCTCTTCTAATGCCCTTCAACCTCAACTCAACCCATCGACTTCAGATACCCTGTTCATCCCTTTTCCCGGTAGTTTATATGCGATCTTCCAGCCCGGCAATTTTTCCCAATATCGTATGCACAATACCATGTCTTCGGCAAGCCTCTTGGTACATAATATGCTCGCGAAATTGAGCCGTTATTTGCGCTCCTGAAACCAAGGCTCATCTGCATCTTATTCGTCTTTGTCAATCGACTTGCTTTAACGGCCGCGCTGGAGAACCGCGGAGCATGGGCATTTACAGTTTTATTCTCTTGTTATATATTATATATTATATTATATATTTAATTTATATATAATATATCTATCTATATATATATATATATATATATATATTTATATATATATATATATATATATATATTATATATATATATATATTATATATATCTGTGTGTGTTGTGTGTGTGTGTGTGGTGGTGTGTGTGTGTGGTGTGTGTACATATCCTAACATATATATATATATAATAATATTATATATATTATATATATATAGATATTATATATATATATATAGATATATATATATATATATATTATTAATATATATTAAATGTGTATATATATATTTTTTTTTTTCTTTTAACGGTAGGTTAAAAAAAAAAAAAAAAAAAAAAAAAAAAAAAAATTATATTAATATATATATTATATATATATATATATATATATATAGGTATATATATATAATATATATAAATATAATATATATATATATATATACATGTAATGGTAATGTATATACATATAAATACATAGTATTTATATTTAATGTGTATATATATATATATATATATGTATATATATATATATTATATATATATTATATTAGATATTATATATGTGTGTGTGTGTGGTGTGTGTGTGTGTGTGGTGTGTGTGTGGTTGTGTATGCGTGCGTGTGTGGTGTGTGTGTGTGTGTGTGTGTGTGTGGTGTGTGTGTGTGTTGGTGTGTGTATGTGTTTGTGTGTGTACATATTAAATGCCACACACACAACACACACACACACACACACACAACACACACCACACACACACACACACACACACATATATATATATATATGTTATAATATAATATCTATATATATATTATATATATATAGATTATATATATAATGTATTTTTTGTTTTTTTTTTTTTTGTTTTTTAATGTGTGGTGTGTGTGTGTGTGTGTGTGTGTGTGTGTGTTGTGTGTGTGTGTCTGTGTATGTGTGTGTGTGTGTATTTCATGTGTGTGTATTAACATGCAATATCATTGACATCTTTTATTATGTCCAAGAGTATTTTTTCTATAATTTTTCTGGGCCTTTCTGGGCCGTTTTTGATCATTATTGCTATAGGTGTTGTCATTAATATTCTTACTTTACGCGACTGTTGCATTTTCTGATCGCGGTCCCACTGAGGCATTAACTGAAAAATATATTAGCGTTTGAAGAGTAAATCCGACATATTTGCTGCCCGGACACGTAAAGGAGTTTCTTTTTTAGCTTTTATTCTTAGTGGACGACAGTCGAGTAGTTTTTTGCAGAGATATACATTTTCATTTTATTTTCTGACCTCAACCCCCCACCCCCCAGCGCCATGCTACAAGGAGGGCTAAGTTTTTAACAGATAGACACACAGACAGGGGTAGACTGGCAGATAGACAGACAGACAGGGAAAGACAGAAACAAACAGAAACAGACAGAAACGGACAGACAGACATACAGAGGCAGATAGGCAGAGGCAGACAGACAGACAGACAGACACACTGACAGAGCACAGGCAGATAGACAGACAGACAGAGACAAACAGAAACGGACAAACAAACAAGCAGACAGACAGACAGGGCAGAGGTAGATAGACAGACAGACAGAGACAAACAGAAACAGACAGATAGAGGCAGACAGGCAGAGACAGGTGGCCAGACAGACAAATAGAAAGACAGAGACAGGACCGACAGACAGACAGAGACAGACAGACAGAGAGATAGCAGACACAAGGATAAAGATAGCGAGGCAGAGGAGAGACGATAAAGCAGATGACACAATCAGAAATCAGCTGACCGACTTGTCTCTTCATCTCTCCGTGTCCTTCCGTTCTTTCCTTACTTATATTCCCGCTTCCATTAGCATGCTTCCTGTTTTCGCTTATGGCACTTCCCTTATTTATTATACGTAGCCTCTTTTTTATTCACCCTTTTCATTTCCCTTCCGTAAATTTGAGTGTGTTTCGTGTTCGGGAATTTGTTGTTGTTGTTGTTGTTTGTCCTTGTTATAAAATGATTTCTCTGATTTTTTTGATTTTTTTCTCTCTCTTTCTGTCTTTTTAGATCTGTCTCTCTCTCTTTTCTCTGTATGTCTGTCTGTCTGTCTGTCTTTTGTCTGTCGTCTGTCTGTCTGGTCTTCTGTCCTGTCCTGTCCTCTCTCTCTCTCTCTCTCTCTCTCTCTCTCTCTCTCTCTTCCTCTTCTCTCTCTCTCTCTCTCTTCTCCTCTATCTCTCCTCCCCATCTCCTCCCTCTTCTCCTCCCTCTCACTCTCCCTCCGTCACTCTCATCTTCCTCGCTCTCCTCTCGCTCCTCTGTCTCTCTCATGTCTCTCTCGTCTCTCCTCTGAGGTCGCACTGGCTCCGCCTCTCTAACTTATCCCCCCCCCCCCCCCCCCCCCACCCCCCCCCACCCCCCCAGGTCCCCCTCTCCTCCCCTCTCATATCGTCTCAATCTCCTCTCATCTCCATCCATCCTCTCTCTCTCTCTCCTCGTCTATCTCTCTCTCTCCTCCTCTCTATCCACTCTTTTTCTCCGATCTCCTCTCTCTCGTCCTCCCCTCTGCCTCTCTCTCGCTCAGCTATGTCCCTCGCCTCTTCCTGCCTCCACCACTCGCCTCCCCTCTCTCATCCCTCCTCTCTCTCTCTACTTCTCTCCTCCCTCCTCCTGTTCCTCTCTCCCTCTCTCGTCTCTCTCTCTCATCCTCTCTCTCTCTCTCCCTGCTCTCTCCTCTCTCTCCCAACTTCCGCCTCTCGCGACTTCTCTCCTCAGCTCATCCTCCTCTCCTCTCCTCTCCTCTCTCTCTCTCTCTCCTCTCCCTCTCTCTCTCTCCTTCTGCGGCTCTCAGTCTCGATCTCTCCCTCTCTCTCTCCTCGTCCCTCCCTGTTCTTCCCCCTCTCTCCTCTCTCCTCTCGTCGGTGCGCCTCACTCTCCCGTCTCTCTCTTCACTCTCAATCTCTCCCTCTCCCTCTCACTCTCTCTCTCTCTCTCTCGGTCCTCTCTCCTCTCTCTCGGTCGTCCCTCTCTCATCATCTCGTCTGCCTCTCTCCCTCTCCTCTCTCACTCCTCTCTCCTCTCTCGTCGCCGTCCCCTCTTCGACTTCTCAGTCTCTCTCTCTCTCCCTTCTCTCTCGCTCTCCCTTCTCTCTCGCTCTCTCCTTCTCTCTCTCTGTCTTCTTTCTCTCTCCCTCTCGTCTTTCTCGCTCTCTCTCTCTCTCTCTCGCCTCTCCTCTCTCTCCCCCCCTGTCCTTCTCAGTCTCTCCTCTTCTCTCGTTCTCCCTCTCTCCCTCCTCTCCTCTCTCATTCCTCGTCCTCCCCCGTCTTTCTCTCTCTCTCTTCCTCTTTTCGTTTTCTCTTCTCTGCTATCTCTCCCTCCTCGTTTCACTCTCTTTCCCTCTCTCTCTCTTTCTCTCATCTTCTCTCCCTCTCTCTTATCTCCTCTCCATCTAATCTTTCCCCTCTCTCTCTCTCTCCTCTCGCTCTTCTCCCTCTCTGTCTCTCTCTCTTTCGTCTCTCCGTCGTCTTCCTCTCTCCTTCTCTCTCTCTCGTCCCTCTCTCTCTTTTCTCTTTCTCTCTCTCTCACCTCTCTCTTTTCTCTCTCTTGCTCTCGCTCTATCTCTCTCGTTTCTCTCATCTCTCGTCAATATCGCTCTCCTCTCTCTCGGGCTTCATTCCCCCCCCCTCCTCTCTCCTCTCTCATCCCTCTCGTCGACTCCCCCCCCTCCCCTCTCTCCTCTTTTCTCTCTCTTCTAGCTCACCATCTTCTTTCCTCTCTCTTTCTCTCTCTCCTCTTTCCCCTCTCTCACTCTATCTCTCTCTCTCCTCTTTCCTCTCTCTCTTTCTCCTCTCTTTCCTCTCCTCCTCTCTTTCTCTCTCCTCTCTCCTCGTCTTCTCTCTCTCTCGTCTCCACCCTTCCCCTCTTCTCTCTCTTCTCTCCGGCTCATCTCTCCATCTCTCTCTCCCTCCATTTCCCTCTCTCTCATCCTCTCATCTCTCTCTCTCTCTGTCTCTCCCTTCTCACTCTCTCATCTTCTCCTCTCCTCCCTCTCATCTCTCGCATCTCATCACTCCCTCTCCTCTCGTCCTGTCCCTCTCTCTTCTTCCCCCCCACCCTCTCTCTCTCTCTCTTTCTCTCTCCCTCTCATCTCTCTCGCTCCATCGTCCTCTCCATCCTCCTCGCTCTCCATCCTCCTCTCTTCTCTCTCTCTCTCATCCTTCCCCCTCCTCTTTCTTTTCTTTCTCTCTCTCTCCATCCTCTCTTCTCTCTCTCTCTAGTCTCCCTCCCCTCTCCTCTCGCCTCTCTTCTCTCCCCTCTCTCCTCTCTCTTCTCTCCTCTCTCATCTCATCTCTTCGCTCCTCTCTCTCGTTCTCTCATCTCTCGTCGTCTCTTCTCTCATCTCATCATCTCATCCCCCACCCCTCTTTCTCTCTCTTCTCTCTCTCCTCTTTCTCTCTCTCCCTCTGTCTCTCTCTCTCTCATCACCTCCTCTCTCCTCCTCTCTCTCTCTCTCTCTCTCTCCTCTCCGTCTTTCTCTCTTCTCCTCTCCTCTCTCTCTCCCTCTCCTCGCTCGATCGCAACTCCCTCTCTCTCCCTCCCGAACTCTCTCCTTCATACAAGCCTCCTCCTCTCATCCTCTCTCTCGTCCTCTCTCTCCTCTCTCGTCTATCTCCCTCTCTCTCTCCTCTCCTCGTCTCTCTTCTCCCCTCGCCTCTCTTAGTCCTCTCATCCATCTCATCCTCTCCCTCCTCTCTCCCTTCTCCTCTCTGTCATCTCTACTCTCTCTCTCTCTTCTCTCTTCCCCCCCTCTC